>NC_135337.1:102651239-102806631 GCF_023851605.1 Tamandua tetradactyla | reverse complement strand
AAAGAAAACAGGGAGAAACCTTAGGGAATTTTGGAAGAAATGTAATGCCCTCTCTCCTAAATTACACTCAGAGTATAAGTTTGGCATCTATCATCAAATCTACAAGATACAGTGTCAGGTAGGTGCAGTGGACTGGCCCCTATCAGATATTTCTCCCTCCTTCTGGTTTTTGTTCCTGCACTCCAGAGGCTGGTGAACTAGCAGGCTGATTTAACCAATACTTAGGGCAAGAGCTTCCTAATACCTGTATTGCAGAATATGCAGCAAGCTTCTAGAGCCAAAAATTTCACTGGTATCTTCATGTTTATAAAATGTTTCTTGTGATAGCCAAACTAAAATGTTCCCAGCTGACTGTTTCTCAATGCTTTCTACATTTTCAATTACTTGAGAAAAAAAAACCCCTATCTTCTTCAACATTGTTGAGACTTCATGCTTACTAAGTTTCTTCTAAAAACACTTACATAGAACTTTTTTAGAGTAGAGGGACATCAGCTTGAAGAAAATAAATCATAAGGTTACATTTTTAAATACAAGTACTGATAGCACAACAATGGATTTTCCAAGATGGGAATATTGGAATTATTAGAACAACTACTTGTATTTGAGAACAATAATGATGCTATTTCCCTCAAAGAAACATGTATCACTTGTTTATGTATAGCATTGGAAAATCTGATTCACAATATATTTTTTTATGGTCATCTCTAAAGAAATTACTGAGGGATTATTTTGGCAAGCTTCCTGGTTATGTGATAAAATATATTGTTAAGAATCATTATTCAAGGAATGTAAAGTAAAGTGGGATTTTAAAAACTGTCCTGTAAACATTTCCAAAAAATAATAACCAGTGGAAGATTTTTAATTCTCAGATTATAGCACAATCAAAAAATAAGAAATTCTCTGGACTGCATGAATCAAGTCTCTTTTCCCTGTAAATTACAGTTCAGAAGTTGGTATGACTCAAACACAGACTCTTCTCCAGTGGACTAATGCATTGAAGCAGAAGATGAACTCAGGTCTTTGCAAAGAATGTAAAATAAATAGAAAATAAAATAAAATAATCAGATCTTTTGTTTTCAAAAATGACATTAGCTCTGAGCAATGTCTAATCCTAGAATGCCACTCTGGTTTGCTAATTGAAGAGGTGATGATGAAAGCATTAGCCTTATTATGTCTTATACAGAACACATCAAACCCATAAAATCCTGATATTATTTCCTAACATCTGGGATTAATAGTTGAAAAATATAGAGAGCAATGGGGAGAATGTCCATATGGCTTTTTAGAATCTGTAAATGAAGACTATTATTGTAATGTATTGTACACTACAGCATAGGACGTGCCAGGAGAAATTTCCTGAAAATGCTCCTGCCTATGGAAATAATTTTTAAAGAGCAACATAGCATCACTGGAACAATCACAGAGAGTAGTGACAATAAGCAATGATTGAAGAAACAGGAGACATAATGTATTTTACATCCACACCAAATTTATGTTAGAGATGTGTAGGACAATGTCATATATAAAGACAAAATGTGGATTATTGAAAATCAGGTAGCAACAGCAGTTCAAAATATGATATTTAATGGAGCCAATTAAGACAGACCCTGAAAACAGGTACTCAGCATTTGATATATTTAATGATTTTCACCAAAAACACATAACACAAGAGAAGTTGATGTCATATATCAAGAACTGCAACAAACCTTCTTCCTTCCAGCAATGCCTATAATTTTATGTGTACCCAATTGCCTGCATTAAATATTTACTGCTGAATATTCAGTCAATGGAATCAGACTCAATTCTGAATCAAGGGAGTACAATCAGAAAGGTCAAATGACAATTTAAAGAAAATACAAAAGTTCCTTTTGATTCGTTTTTTGTTGTTGTTGTTGTTGTTGTTTTTTGTTTTGATGGGTCAAAAGTAAGAGATGGAATTCCAGAGTTAGGCAAAAGCAGATTATATTTCAATAACACAATAATAAGAGTATCTAGATTTAGATTCACTGAATTTAACCTGTGTTAATCACGAGCAGATCTCTGAACATGAGAGAGAGGATCCTTTTATAGAGAGAATGTTTCTCATTGGAAGAGTTTTTTTAAGGCTTGCTTTATGTCATTGTTTTGAAGGCTATAGATAAAGCAGTTCAGCATGGGAGTGACCACTGTGTACATCATCGAAACTATTTTGTTTGTCCTTGAGTTTGGGGTAGCAGCAGAATTAAGGTAGACTCCAAGAGCTGTACTGTAAAACAAGGAGACTACTGAGAAATGAGACCCACAAGTAGAAAATGCTTTATACCTGCCTTCAGCTGTTGAAATTCTCAAAATGGAGGATACAATCTTAGAGTAAGAAAAAAGGATCCCAGTGAAAGGAATTACACTCATAAATCCAGTTGCAATATAGATCATGAGGCTATTGAGGAAGATATCAGAACAAGCAAGTTGGACTACATCATAAAGTTCACAAAAAGTGGGGGGTTTCTGACTCTGTATGGAAATACAATTTCAAAACCATTAGGCCATTTAAAACAGGGTTCAGAACACTCATTATCCATGATGCCAGCAGCAGGAGACACAGAGCCTGGGGTTCATGATGACCATGTAGTGGAGTGGGTGACAGATGGCCACATAATGATCATAGGCCATCACAGTAAGAAGGAAGCTGTCTAATCCCTTAAAAACCATGAAAAAATAAATCTGGGTGAGGCAGTTTCCATAATTTACAGTTTTCTCTCTGTCTGGATGTTCACCAGCACCTTTGGGACAGTGGTGGAGGTGAAACAGATGTCTGCAAAAGACAGGTTAGCAAGGAAGAAGTACATGGGCATGTGCCGGTGGGTGTCCAAGATCGTGGCCAGGACAATAAGTAGGTTCCCAACTAGACTGACCAGGTACATCATCAGGAACATAGCAAATAGCAGGGGCTGCACTTCTGGGTCTTCTGAGAGTCCCAAGAGGATACATTCTGAAACACATGTTTCATTCTCTAATTCCATGTAACTCATGAAACTGCTTGAACAGAGATCAGAGCAAGGCAGATTTAGGTACAAGTGGCTGTCAGTAAATTAACATTAATGCTATGGTTTGTATTGCAAATATTTTGAAATAATTATTTATTAGAGATTTATTTGAAAATGTCAGGCTAAACAAATATTCCTGCTTGTTCTTGATGCTATTGCCAGAAAGCCATCTTTGATCATTATTTGAACGTTTCCCCAAGTCAATATGTTCCACTACAGGTGCTTAGATTTTATTTCATTCAAAAATCATTTGAACTTTTTCTGGACCATACGATGAAAAAGTTGGGATAAAGACATTGGTGATGGCAGCACAATATTTTTATTACAATCAATATTACTAAATTGCACACATGAAAATGGATACAGTGATAATTTTGAGTTGTATATAGATTAATACAATAAAAATTTTAAATAAATAAAATTTTCCATCTTTATGGATAGAAAGATAAGTATTGTTAATGTGCAATTTCATCTCCACCTGATCTATACTTTCAACACAATCCCATGTCCAAAAGCAGGAAGTCAGTTTGTAGCCATCGGCAAAAGAATTTTGAAATTTCTAAGGAAAGGCAAAAATCCTAGATGGCCTAAACAATACTGAAGAACAAAGTTGTAGAACCAATGCTACCTGATTTGAAGTCTAACTATAAAGACATGATGAAACCATACTGTGTTGGTGAAACGGACACAAATGTTAATCTGTGAGAATTCAGTAGACACACAATCAAATGTTAGGGAACCCAAAAATAGACCCACACATGTACATTCAACAAGCCTTTGACAAAGGGCAAAGACAATTTAATGGAAAAAGTACGATCTCTTCAGCAAATGCTATGGAACAATGGCATATACACATGCAAAATAGAAAAGGAACTTAACCAGGCATTGTATACATTTTGCAAAAATTAACTCAAAATGAATCCTGCACTCAAAATTAAAATACAAATATAATACTTCTAACATAAATCATCCAAGTAAATCTGGTAGACTGTACTTTGGTGATGAGTTTTCAGAAATAGCACCCAAATCGTGACCCATTAGACAAATATATTTATAAATTGACTTCATAAAGATGTAAAGCTTATGCTCTGTGAAAGACACTGATAAATTATTTGTATACAAATGTACAAAGAACTCTTAAAACCCAGTGATAAGAAAGAAAAGACCCAATTAAAAATTGGGCAAATATTCTGAACAGAAACTGAAATGAAGTAGATAAATGGGTGGTAAATAAGCATGTGAAAAGATGTTCAGCATCATTTGTCATTTGGGAATTGCAAAATCAAATTTCAGTGACATACAATACCTGAGGAACAGTGCAGACTCTCATTAACTGCTAGTAAGAAACCAAAATTGTGCAGCCAGGAGACAGTTTGGCAGTATCTAGCAAAACTAAGCATAGTCAGAAATCTTAGAATGAGCTGAGACTCAGCATCAAAGGATTGAGAAAAACCCTAGAATGAGCTGAGGCTTAGCATCAAGGGATTGTGAAAACCTCCTCAATCAAAAGGGGGAAGAGTGAAATGAGACAAAGTGTCAATGGCTGAGAGATTCCAATCAGAGTTGAGAGGTTATCCTGGAGTTTATTCTTATGCATTAAGTAGATATCATCTTGTTATTCAAGATGTAATGGAGAGGACTTCCGGAGAAGATGGTGGCTTAGTAAGACGCGCGGATCTTAGTTTCTTCTCCAGGACAGCTACTAGGGGAGTAGAAACGATACAGAACAGCGCCCAAAGCCACAACAGAGATAAAAAAGACATCGTACCCCATTCTGGAACGGCTGGCTGGCTGAGAGAAGCCACTCGGGTGGGATCGCTGAGGCACGCGGGCTTCAATGGGCGGGGCGGCAAGTGGCCGGAGACACTACATTCCCCCTTCCCAGGCCAGCTGGGAGAATTGGAGAGGCGGTCCCCTGAAACCACGGCAGCTGGCGCCCACACCACGCACGGCCCACCGGACCAACTGAGAGAATTGGATCGGAAATCCCCAGGCTGCGGAGAACGGTGAGGGGGTGGGGGAGGCCCCTTCCAAACCCGTGACTCCCTAGGAACGTGCACTCTCCCGGGTGGGCCACTGCAGCTGGCGCCCTCCCGCCAAGCTTGTGGCCCAGGCAACTAGGAAATTCGGACGGGCACTTTCCCGGGCTGCGGCGGCCAGCAACCCTCCCTGCGTTCGGATCCTGGGCTGGCTCGAACTCTTCCAAGCCGCTTCGGCTAGCGAACCTCCCGGACGGTGAGAGTTTTCCAAAGTTAAAGGACCCACAGCACCTTTTACTGGTGGGACCCACAGACAAACGTGTGCCATGAGCGCCACCTACTGGGCAGGATAAGAAAAACAGAACCCAGAGATTTCACAGAAAAATTTTCCAAACTTTTGGATCCAATACCCAGGGAAATCTGTCTAAATGCGCAGACGCCAACAGAAGATAACGGATCACGCTCAAATAATTGAAAATATGGCCCAGTCAAAGGAACAAACCAATAGTACAAATGAGATACAGGAGCTGAGACAACTAATGCTGAATATACGAACAGAAATGGAAAACCTCTCCAAAAACGAAATCGATAAATTGAGGAAGGACATGAAGAAGACATGGGCTGAACATAAAGAAGAAATAGAAAAACTGAAAAAACAAATCACAGAACATATGGAAGTGAAGGACAAAGTAGAAAAGATAGAAAAAACAATGGATACCTACAATGATAGATTCAAAGAGACAGAAGATAGAATTAGTGATTTGGAGGATGGAACATCTGAATTCCAAAAACAAACAGAAACTATCGGGAAAAGAATGGAAAAATTTGAACAGGGTATCAGGGAACTCAAGGACAATATGAACCGCACAAATATACGTGTTGCGGGTGTCCCAGAAGGAGAAGAGAAGGGAAAAGGAGGAGAAAAACTAATGGAAGAAATTATCACTGAAAATTTCCCAACTCTTATGAAAGACCTAAAATTACAGATCCAAGAAGTGCAGTGCACCCCAAAGAGATTAGACCCAAATAGGCATTCTCCAAGACACTTACTAGTTAGAATGTCAGAGGTCAAAGAGAAAGAGAGGATCTTGAGAGCAGCAAGAGAAAAACAATCCATCACATACAAGGGAAACCCAATAAGACTATTTGTAGATTTCTCAGCAGAAACCATGGAGGCTAGAATAGAGTGGGATGATATATTTAAATTACTAAAAGAGAAAAACTGCCAACCAAGACTCCTATATTCAGCAAAATTGTCCTTCAAAAATGAGGGAGAAATTAAAACATTCTCAGACATAAAGTCACTGAGAGAATTTGTGACCAAGAGACCAGCTCTGCAAGAAATACTAAAGGGAGCACTAGAGTCAGAACCGAAAAGACAGAAGAGAGAGGTATGGAGAAGAGTGTAGAAAGAAGGAAAGTCAGATATGATATATATAATACAAAAGGCAAAATGGTAGAGAAAAATATTATCCAAACAATAATAACACTAAATGTTAATGGACTGAATTCCCCAATCAAAAGATATAGACTGGCAGAATGGATTAAAAAACAGGATCCTTCTATATGCTGTCTACAGGAAACACATCTTAGACACAAAGATAAACATAGGTTGAAAGTGAAAGGTTGGGAAAAGATACTTCATGCAAATAACAACCAGAAAATAGCAGGAGTGGCTATACTAATATCCAACAAGTTAGACTTCAAATGTAAAACAGTTAAAAGAGACAAATAAGGACACTATATACTAATAAAAGGAACAATTAAACAAGAAGACATAACAATCATAAATATTTACGCACCGAACCAGAATGCCCCAAAATACGTGAGGAATACACTGCAAACACTGAAAAAGGAAATAGACACAAATACCATAATAGTTGGAGACTTCAATTCCCCACTCTCATCAATGGACAGAACATCTAGACAGAGGATCAATAAAGAAATAGAGAATCTGAATATTACTATACAGGAGCTAGACTTAACAGACATTTATAGGACATTAAATCCCACAACAGCAGGATACAACTTTTTCTCAAGTGCTCATGGATCATTCTCAAAGATAGACCATATGCTGGGTCACAAAGCAAGTCTTAACAAATTTAAAAAGATTGAAATCATACACAACACCCTCTCGGATCATAAAAGAATGAAATTGGAAATCAATAATAGGCGGAATGCCAGAAAATTCACAAATACGTGGAGGCTCAACAACACACTCTTAAACAACGAGTGGGTCAAAGAAGAAATTGCAAGAGAAATTAGTAAATACCTCGGGGCAAACGAAAATGAAAACACAACATATCAAAACTTATGGGACACAGCAAAGGCAGTGCTAAGAGGGAAATTTATTGCCCTAAATGCCTATATCAGAAAAGAAGAAAAGGCAAAAATGCAGGAATTAACTGTTCACTTGGGAGAACTGGAGAAAGAACAGCAAACTAATCCCAAAGCAAGCAAAAGGAAAGAAATAACAAAGATCAGAGCAGAAATAAATGAAATTGAAAACATGAAAACAATAGAGAAAATCAATAAGACCAGAAGTTGGTTCTATGAGAAAATCAATAAGATTGATGGGCCCTTATCAAGATTGACAAAAAGAAGAAGAGAGAGGATGCAAATAAATAAGATCATAAATGGAAGAGGAGACATAACTACTGACCTCACAGAAATAAAGGAGGTAATAACAGGATACTATGAACAACTTTATGCTAATAAATACAACAATTTAGATGAAATGGACGGGTTCCTGGAAAGACATGAACAACCAACTTTGACTCAAGAAGACATAGATGACCTCAACAAACCAATCACAAGTAAAGAAATTGAATTAGTCATTCAAAAGCTTCCTAAAAAGAAAAGTCCAGGACCAGATGGCTTCACATGTGAATTCTACCAAACGTTCCAGAAAGAATTAGTACCAATTCTCCTCAAACTCTTCAAAAAAATCGAAGTGGAGGGAAAACTACCTAATTCATTCTATGAAGCCAACATCACCCTCATACCAAAACCAGGCAAAGTTATTACAAAAAAAGAAAACTACAGACCAATCTCTCTAATGAATATAGATGCAAAAATCCTCAGTAAAATTCTAGCAAATCGTATCCAACAACACATTAAAATAATTATACAACATGACCAAGTAGGATTCATCCCAGGTATGCAAGGATGGTTCAACATAAGAAAATCAATTAATGTAATACACCATATCAACAAATCAAAGCAGAAAAATCACATGATCATCTCAATTGATGCAGAGAAGGCATTTGACAAGATTCAACATCCTTTCCTGTTGAAAACACTTCAAAAGATAGGAATACAAGGGAACTTCCTTAAAATGATAGAGGGAATATATGAAAAACCCACAGCTAATATCATCCTCAAGGGGGAAAAATTGAAAACTTTCCCCCTAAGATCAGGAACAAGACAAGGATGTCCACTATCACCACTATTATTCAACATTGTGTTGGAGGTTCTAGCCAGAGCCATTAGACAAGAAAAAGAAATACAAGGCATCAAAATTGGAAAGGAAGAAGTAAAACTATCACTGTTTGCAGGCGATATGATACTATACGTCGAAAACCCGGAAAAATCCACAACAAAACTACTAGAGCTAATAAATGAGTACAGCAAAGTAGCAGGTTACAAGATCAACATTCAAAAATCTGTAGCATTTCTATACACTAGCAATGAACAAGCTGAGGGGGAAATCAAGAAACGAATCCCATTTACAATTGCAACTAAAAGAATAAAATACCTAGGAATAAATTTAACTAAAGAGACAAAAAACTTATATAAAGAAAACTACAAAAAACTGCTAAAAGAAATCACAGAAGACCTAAATAGATGGAAGGGCATACCATGTTCAAGGATTGGAAGACTAAATATAGTTAAGATGTCAATCCTACCTAAATTGATTTACAGATTCAATGCAATACCAATCAAAATCCGATCAACTTATTTTTCAGAAATAGAAAAACCAATAAGCAAATTTATCTGGAAGGGCAGGGTGCCCCGAATTGCTAAAAACATCTTGAGGAAAAAAAACGAAGCTGGAGGCCAGCGATGCCAGACTTTAAGGCATATTATGAAGCCACAGTGGTCAAAACAGCATGGTATTGGCATAAAGATAGATATATCGACCAATGGAATCAAATAGAGTGCTCAGATATAGACCCTCTCATCTATGGACATTTGATCTTTGATAAGGCAGTCAAGCCAACTCACCTGGGACAGAACAGTCTCTTCAATAAATGGTGCCTAGAGAACTGGATATCCATATGCAAAAGAATGAAAGAAGACCCATCTCTCACACCCTATACAAAAGTTAACTCAAAATGGATCAAAGATCTAAACATTAGGTCTAAGACCATAAAACAGTTAGAGGAAAATATAGGGAGATATCTTATGGATCTTACAACTGGAGGCGGTTTTATGGACCTTAAAGCTAAAGCAAGAGCACTGAAGAAGGAAACAAATAAATGGGAACTCCTCAAAATTAAACACTTTTGTGCATCAAAGAACTTCATCAAGAAATTAGTAAGACAGCCTACACAATGGGAGACAATATTTGGAAATGATATATCAGATAAAGGTCTAGTATCCAGAATTTATAAAGAGATTGTTCATCTCAACAACAAAAAGACAGCCAACCCAATTACAAAATGGAAAAAAGACTTGAACAGACACCTATCAGAAGAGGTAATACAAATGGCCAAAAGGCACATGAAGAGATGCTCAATGTCCCTGGCCATTAGAGAAATGCAAATCAAAACCACAATGAGATATCATCTCACACCCACCAGAATGGCCATTATCAACAAAACAGAAAATGACAAGTGCTGGAGAGGATGCAGAGAAAGAGGCACACTTATCCACTGTTGGTGGGAATGTCAAAGGGTGCAACCACTGTGGAAGGCAGTTTGGCGGTTCCTCAAAATGCTGAATATAGAATTGCCATACGACCCAGCAATACCATTGCTAGGTATCTACTCAAAGGACTTAAGGGCAAAGACACAAACGGACATTTGCACACCAATGTTTATAGCAGCATTATTCACAATTGTAAAGAGATGGAAACAGCCGAAATCTCCATCAACAGAAGAGTGGCTAAACAAACTGTGGTATATACATGCGATGGAATACTATGCAGCTTTAAGACAGGATAAACTTATGAAGCATGTAATAACATGGATGGACCTAGAGAACATTATGCTGAGTGAGTCTAGCCAAAAACTAAAGGACAAATACTGTATGGTCCGACTGATGTGAACAGACATTCTAGAATAAACTTGGAATATGTCATTGGTAACAGAGTCCAGCAGGAGTTAGAAACAAGGTAAGATAATGGGTAATTGGAGCTGAAGGGATACAGACTGTGCAACAGGACTAGATACAAAAACTCAAAAATGGACAGCACAATAATACCTAATTTTAAAGTAATCTTGTTAAAACACTGAATGAAGCTGCATCTGAGCTATAGGTTTTTGTTTTGTTTTGTTTTGTTTTGTTTTAACTTTACTATTATTACTTTTATTTTTGTCTCTATATTAACATTCTATATCTTTTTCGGTTATGTTGCTAGTTTTTCTAAACCAATGCAAATGTACTAAGAAATGATGATCATGCATCTATGTGATGATGTTAAGAATTACTGATTGCATATGTAGAATGGTATGATTTCTAAATGTTGGGTTAATTTCTTTTTTTCTGTTAATTAAAAAAAAAAGAGAAGGGGTAATTGGAGCTGAAGGGATACAGACTGTACAACGGGACTGGATATAAAAACTCAGAAATGGACAGCACAATACTACCCGATTGTAATGCAATTATGTTAAAACACTGAATGAAGCTGCATGTGAGGTATAGGTTTTTTGTTTTTTTTTTCTTTCTATTAATGTTTTAATTCTTATTCTGTTGTCTTTTTATTTTTTTATTTCTTTTTCTAAATCGATGCAAATGTACTAAGAAATGATGAATATGCAACTATGTGATGTTATTAAGAATTACTGATTGTACATGTAGAATGGAATGATTTCTAATTGTTTTGTTAATTCTTTTTTTAATTAATTAAAAAAAAAGATGTAATGAGGAGGCTGTAGGGAACTGCATGAAAATGTAGAGCTGTGTTCCAGTAGCCATGTTTCTTGAGGATGATTGAATAATGATATAGCTGTCACAGTGTGACTGTGTGATTGTGAAAACCTTGTGTATGATGCTACCTTTATCTACCTTTTCAACAAATGAGTAGAACATATGGAATAAAAATAAATAATGGGGGGAACAAATGCTAAAATAAATTTAGTTTGAAAAGCTAGTGATCAATGAACGCGAGGGGTAAGGGATATGGTAGGTATAATCTTTAATTTTTATTTCCTGTGTTCATTTTATTTCTTTTCTATTGTCTTTTTATTTCTTTTTCTGAATTGATGCAAATGTTCTAAGAAATGATGAATATGCAGCTAAATGATGATATTGTGAATTACTGATCATATATGCTTATGCTTTATTTGGTTTGTTAAATTTTTTTAATTAATAAGAAGAAACTAAGCATAGTCTAACAATTCAGAAACTGTGTTCCCTTAGGAAACCTTCACATACCTCAACTGGATGAGTCCAAACTTTTGGATCCACTTCACCAGGGCTTCAGTTTTCACCTCGAGATACAGCATGTGCCCATTTCTACGTTTGTTGCCATATTTGGATGTAATCTCTTTGAAATAAACAACACTGTCCTACTCATTTATTTATAATGAGAATAACACTTAGTGCCTACCATGAAGGAATTAATGAATGAGGTTTTTATTGAATTATTTAAAGAAGAAATTGATGAGTGTGGGTAAAAAGTTACTCCCATGAAGGAAGCCCATGAGTGTGACTAACATTCAATGAGACAGATACAGAAAAGAAGATGCTTTAGTGTATTCATCGTCTCCCTTAACCACAAGTCTTTTACCTGGGTAGGACGTTGGATGATTATCTCTGTGTTATCCTTGTTGAGCCGCTAAAATTACCATCAATAAAAAGTGTCCTGGACTCATAATACATTCCCCACACTCATGACTAGACTCTGTGACTCACCCAGAAATTATCAAAGAAGATTCTGAGTTCACCAATGCCGAATCTTCCTTGAATGGCTGATGAAGTTGGGAGCTCTGCTCCCAGGAAGGGCAGGAATATGAAAATCCTCATGAGGTCTCTAGAAGGTGAAATTATGTTTCACCAGAGATTGGTAGACTAGACTCGAGATAGTGTAGGCAAAGCATTTATGTTTCCATGCGTTTTATGGATTTAATTCTGATGAGTCTCATTAATAAAATCTTCTTTTGTCTCTCTGCTCCGTTAGACATTTAGCTCTCTGGAGGTAACAAAAAGGAAATTCAATGCAAACTTTGGTCAATTTTGACCCTTGGGAGAAAGCCTTGGAGCTTCTTGTCCATCTCTTATCCCAGTAGACTCTCACCTCTCTTCAGCTGTGGGTCTAGTAGTGCAAGTTTTCCCATAATGATTTCCCCGTCACTGATTCAGAATAGAGATTCTGGGAGCAGTAAAATATCTTTTGTCTTTGATTCTCTTTTGATATTTGATCTGATTTATGGGTCTGCCCTCTTTCAACAATATTTCTGCTTGTTTCACTGCTTTTCCTTTCTCCCCAGTAGTCAGTGATATCTGTTCAATTCACTCAATTATGTATTTTCAGTCATTCAACAACTATGTATTTAGCAATACTATATGGCAATCACTAAACTATGGTCTAGTAATGAAAAAAAAGAGTAATATATTGTGCCTCCTGTCAAACAGCAAACAGTCATGGAAACAAATAAACACAGCACCTGATGGTGGTACTGAAGTCCTGATGAAGTGTAATTCCATAACAGTGAGCATCAGCTTTTACATTTTTGCTAAAATGGATCCTGGGTCTCTGACAGGGTATATGTTCAAGCTATAAATAATTTTGGGTATTACTGACACCTTAATGATATTAATTACTAACATCCAGGAATACAGGTGTCTTGCCTTTTACTAGATCCTCTTCAAGTTCTTTCAGCAATGTTTTCTAGTGTTCAGCTTATAAGTGCCTCATATCTTGAATTAAAATTATCCATAGGTATTTTCTTTTTTAATGCTGTGCTGTATGAATTTTTTAAAACTTCCAGCTAGGAACTATCTTTGCTGGTATAGAAAACACAACAGATTTTTTCATATAATCTTGGATATTGTATTTTGCTGGATACATCTATGAGCTCTAGGAGTTTTCTCATGAATGAATTCCTATTTTCTATATGATGGTCAAGTTGTCTGTGAATACAGACAGTTGGACTTCTTTCTTTCCAATTTGGATACCCTTTATTTCATTCATTTCATCAACTAAACTTCAGTACTATACTGAGTAGGACCAGTGAAAATGCACTGTATTGTTCCAGACCTCAAGGGGAAGGCCTGGGCTCTTTCAGCTTTGAGTATAATATTAGCTGTTTCTCTAAGGCTCAAACTGAGACTTTGTAATGGTTTCATGCACTAGCTTTGCTTTCCTGAATCATATAAATCCCAGAGGATTCCCAGGGCATATAAATTTGGAAAGCCAGAGAGACCAGCCTCTCCAAGATTCTCAGTGAATTTCATCCCCCTATTCTTTAGTGTGAACACATCTTCTCAACATGGAAAAGGAGGAACAGGCATTCCCCAAAGATCCCTGTAGAATGGGAGAAGGATTAATGGAGAAGAATGATATACACCAGAGAAATGGGATTTAACAAATAATATGGCTGCTGCATCATAATATTAATATTTCTTCTGGCTGCCAGTGCTTGGGGCAGCTAGAAGGAACAATTTGAGATGATGGAATGGTAGCCCTTGACAAACTCTGGGATCTGGTCTGTAGCTACTTGTTGATGTGTGCTTTGAAAAGTATTGCTTTTGCCTTTCTTTGCTTTGTATATATGTTATATTATACAATAAAAACACTGAAATATTTAAATAATTTAAATATATATTAGCTGCATTTCTATATATATATGCCTTATCATACCCTCTGCTTTTCTCTGAGTGAGTTTATAATGAAATCGCAGTGGGTTTTGTCTAGCACTTTTTCCTCATCAATTGAGAATATGTAATTTTTCCCTTTCATTCTGTGAATGTGATATATTACACTGGTTGATTTTCATATGTTGAACCCCTTTGAATTTGTGAGATAAATCCTACTTGGACACAGTGGATCATTTCTTTACTATTCTGTTTAATTCAAATTTCTAGAATTTTATTGAAAATGTTTGCATCTTTATTCATAAAGGCAATTGGTTCTTAGTTTTCCTTTTTTCTTATGTCTTCATGTTGCTTTGGTGTCACAATAATGTTAGCCTCATAGAATGAGTTAAGAAGAGTTCCTTCCTTTTCGATTTCAAAGTGCTTCAGCAGTACTGGAATTAAATTTTCTGAGAATGTTTGATGGAATTCACTATTGAAACTATCTTGTCCTGGACTTTTTTTGTAGGTTTTTGATTACTGATTGAATCTACTTACTATAGGTCTGTTGAGATCATAAATTTCCTCTTGATTAAATATAGGAAAGATGAATTTGTAGCAAGTTGTCCATTTCTTCTAGATTATCCAGATTCTTGGCATGCAACTATTCATAATATTCATTTCTAAAACTTTTAACTTATACAAAATCTATTAATAACCTCATTTCATTTTGGATTTTAGTAATAGGCTTCCTCTCTTACTACCACTGAATCACTTGTACACCCCTTTCTTCTTTTTTAATATAAGCACCCACAGCTATAAATCATCCTCTAAACACTGATTTTGATGCATCACACAATTTCTGTATGCTGTGGTTTCCTTTCCATTTGTCTCAATATATTTCCAGATTTCCAGTGTGATAGAAAAACAGCAAAGTACATATTTTTCTGCAGTACTTATGGGTCATTCTCTGGTATATACCAGAGATTTGTTAACAACACAGGTCTCAAGAGATTAAAAAAAATTGAAATCATGCAAAGCATATTCTCTGACCACAGTAGAATGAAACTAGAAGCTGATAAGAGAATGAAATGGAAGATGCACAGATATGTGGAAGTTAAACAACAAATTCCAATAATCAAAGGGTCAAAAAATAAATTGGGTTGCACGGGTAGTTCAGTGGTTAGAATGCCCACCTTTCATGCAAGAGACCCAGGTTTGATTCCTGGACCATGCGCCCAAAAATAAGTAAATAAATAAATAAACAAAATGAATCACAATGGGAATGTGAAAATAACTTGAGGTTAATGGAAAGGAAACCACATAATACAGGAAATTTAGGGATACAGCAAAACGACTGTTCTGAGCATGATTTATACCTACAGATGCCTATATTTAAGAAAAAGAAAGATCATAAATCAATAATCTAATTTCACATCTGGAGAAATGAGAAAATATGAACAAACTGAATCTAAGGCTAATGGAATGAAGGAAACAATACATATTAGGATGTTGGAGTTCAATGAAATGAAGAGAAAAACAATTGAAAGAACCAACGAAACTAAAATTTGGTTATTGGAAAAGATCAATAAAATTGCAAATGTTTAACTACACTGAAAGCAAAGAAATAGAGGAAGCTTGTTATTAAAATCCAAATTTAAATGGGGTTATTAATAGATATTGAATGAATCTAAAGGTTTACAAATGAATACTATGAACAATGGTATGCCAAAAATCTGGATAAACTAGAAGAAATGGACAACTTGCTACAAATTCAACTTTCATAAATTGATTCAAGAGGAAATTGAAGACTTCCACACACCCATTATAAATAAAGAAATTTGTGGCATATTTCTCAGGGATTGGAGCCTAGCCATACTTAAAAAATTTTTAATCATTTCTGTATTCTCCCCCTGCCTCTCATGTCTGTAACCTAGCTCACTATTCCCCCTTCCCCCTCTTGTCATAAACCGCCCATTTCCATAGCTCACCACTAAACCGTAAGCCTCCCTGTTATTTGCTTCATTTCTCTATACCTAACCTTAGCCCTCAGCCTAGCAACTGTCTCTAAGCTTGTGTAATTGACCCCCTACCCCTCTTGCCCACGCCCCTACTCCCTCCCCCTCCTAACCGATACTTAACCGGGGCTCTCCTAACCTCGGGGTCTTTAGCGTACTTGAGCCACTTCGGTACCTGAGCTCTTGCGATGTAACAATAAAGAAGCTTTGTGCTGATTAATTGGCCTCAGGCTCAAGTCCTTTAGTCCCCTAGCTGAGACGGCTAGGCTCTGCTTGCCCAGGTTTGTTCCCCGCGAGCTCGCCCCCTGACTCACCCAGTGCTCCGGTCGCGTGACCCGGCTGAAGCTATCAGCGGCAATTGGCGCCCGAACAGGGACACTTCCGTCCCCGACTGGACACTGGAGATCCTAGGACCACGGAACCAAGGTAAGCATCTAGACTCTCTCGCGAAATAAACGCTGTCCTAGGTATTTTCTCGCAAGAGAAAACCTGCGGAGTAGTCCTCCTAAATTCGCTATGGGTCAGTCACTTTCTAAAAGCCAGGTCCCCCAGGTGCGAGCGCTGGCCGCTCTGCTTGACACCCATAGATGTAAAGTTTCAGCCCGGCAGCTTCAAGTATATTGGGACCTCCTGCTGCCGTTTAACCCCTGGCTATTGACCAGTCCGCTTTGGACTCCAGCTACCTACGATCAACTCATTGCCAGGGTCACAGACGAAATGGAGCACGAAGGCAAGCGCTTCCCTCCGGGGCTTCTCCCCACACTCATTACCATTCGCTCCTGCCTACAAGGCTCCTTACCCCCTACCGATGGCCGACCTAAACCTACTAAAACCGTGGCTGCGGCAGCCGCTGCAGAGACGCAATCCAGCTCAAAGTCCGAGTCTGATTCCGATGCAGAATCTTTACTTGAGCAGCTGGAAGAGCGACTTGAAAAGCACCCGCCCTTACAAGAATATGGCGGAGAGCTTCAGGGTGGGAAAACTAACTCCACCCTTCCGCCTTCTTCCCCATCATCCAAACCGGAAAAGGGCCGTAGCCTTTACCCTGCCCTCCTGGAGGAAGTGGAGGCGGGACATCCTGTCCCCTCCTCCCTACCCTCCGGCCCTCCCCCGGCTGCCTATCATCCTTCCCTTAGCAACACCAACCCCTTCTTTCAGGAAGTGCAGCCACCATCTTACGCGCCCCCGCCGCCCTTTTGTCCTGGTCCTGAGCCACGGCTGCCATTTTGTCCTGCACTGCCACAGCCATTTTGTGCTGCGCTGCCATCTTGTCCCACCCCGGCTGCGCACGGCCCGCACCCTTGGCTGCTGCCGCCGGGACCTGTCATGGCCTTTCCCATCAATCTCACGCCAACTCCGCAGCGACCCCTTCTGTGGGTCCCGCACAGCGAGGACGATATAAAGCATCTCCGAAAAGCGGTTAAGGAGGACGGCCTTACAGGGCCATATGCCACTCATCTTTTAGAGGGATTAGCTAATGAGCTCAACACCCCCCAAGATTGGACCTCCCTAGCATGGGCTGTCCTTACCGCTGGGCAGCTGGTAGACTGGAAAGCCCATTTTAATCTGGAGGCCGAAAAAGCTGTGCAGGACTCTGCCAACCAACAAAGCCCCCCGGGTATCCAATTCCCCCTCGAATGCTTTTTAGGCACCGGCTATTATGCTGACCCGTCTGTATACTGGCAAGCTCCATATGCCTTCTTTCTTAAATTAAAAGAAGTGGGGCTTAAAGCCTTCCACTCCTGCTCTGCAGCCAGGCCGCAACAACTGGCTTCTCTCACACAAAAACCTGATGAGGATTTTGCCTCTTTTGTGTCAAGAGTTCAGGAAGCTTGCCAAAAGCAAGTTGCAGACGTCCAGGGCCAAAACCTCCTAGCTAAGGAATTCATCTTTGAAGGGGCTAGGCAACCATTCAAACAAGCCATCATGGGACTCAGAGAGAAAAACATCTCGGATTGAGTTTTAGCTTGCTCTAATGTCAACCCAAACACAGAAGGCTTAGCGAGTGCCCTAGCTTCTTCTCTGGTTTCTGCCCTTGCACTTACTAATGAGTGCTACCGGTGCAGGGAAACCGGGCACTATGCTCGAGAATGCCCCCAAAAGCAAGACAACCCCAAACCGTTGCCTCCGGGAACACATCCACCAGACTCCCGGCCCTCTCGGCGCCCTAACACCCCATGCCCCAAGTGTGGACTAGGGTTCCACTGGGCACGTTTCTGTCAAAGCTCTTCCTCTCAGCCACGAAATTTAAACTTCAGAGGGGGCAAGTCTCAGCCCCACCCCCAAGAGACACAGGGTGCCAACCAGGTCACCCCCAGACCATAATGTGGACCATTCCTATAACCCCGAACAAACCCACCCGTAAACTAAAAATCGGAGCCAATTGGCTTCTAGGTACGGTGGACTCGGGAGCAGAAATTTCATGCCTTCCTGCAAAATGGAAGAATCTGTGCCCAACTACCTCAGGGTCTGCAGTAATCGGTGCCACGGGCTCTGCCCCCTCGGCGAGAGCCGCCATTCCCCTTACATGGGAGGATGAAGAAGGCCACCAAGGTGTCTTCAGACCATTGTTTCTAAACACCATTGATCAGATCTTATGGGGGCGAGACATTCTAGTGGCCTCAGGGGCATATATTACCACGCAGCCCCCTCAAGAATGTTTCCTAATCACCATCGGCCAGGCCCTCTGGGGGCGAGCCATTCCCGCAGAAGTAGGGACAGATACTACCTCACAGCCCCCCCAATAATGTGCGCCACTGCTCGCATAACACCTCCTGCACCCACTCCTCTTCAATGGGACACAGAAGAACCTATTTGGGTGGAGCAGTGGCCCCTGCCGTCCCACAAGCTGGACATACTAAAGCAACTTGTCCTAGAGCAGTTAAATGCAGGACATATTGAGCCATCTAACAGCCCCTATAACTCTCCAATCTTTGTCATTAGCAAAAAGGGAGGCACAAAATTCAGGCTCCTCCATGACCTAAGAGAAATTAATAAACACATCCGACCCATGGGGTCCCCCCAGCCTGGCATGCCACATCCCGTGGCCTTAGCCAAAAATTTACAAATAGCCACCATAGACATCAAAGACTGTTTCTTCTCCATCCCCTTACACGACAAAGACAGAAAAATTTGCCTTCACAGTACCAGTTACTAACCACATGGGGGCAGCGCCGCGTTATCAATGGAAAGTGTTGCCTCAAGGCATGCGCAATAGCCCCGCCATTTGTCAAAGCTTCGTTAACACCATGGTTCAGCCGCTCCGCTCGCAAGCTACCATCCTTCACTATATGGATGATATTTTGGTTGCTGCCAAATCAACAGCTCAGTTACAGTCTGTCTTGTCGCAATTACTAAATCTCCTCGGCCAGTTAGGCCTTAAAGTGCAACAAGAGAAAGTACAGCGTATCCCGCCCTTCACCTTCTTGGGGTATGAAATTTCCAACCAAGTGTCCCCAATAAAATTCGCACTTACCATTCCCAACTATCTAACACTGCATCAATTGCAACAGCTCTGCAGGCAAATTAATTGGGTCATGTCCGCACTGTCTATATCCACTGGGCAACTTCAGCCGCTATTCAACCTCCTAAAAAGTGACACCTCACCGATAAAAGCGGTAACTCAACCTATTAAACTCACCGAGGAAGCCAAATTAGCACTTCAGTCCTTTAACATTGCTCTCACTCAATCCCAACTTAACAGGTATGACCCCTCTCGGCCCCTTTATGGGATCGTCCTCCACCGAGGCTCCACGCCCATGGGGGTCCTCTGGCAAACCGGACCCTTACAATGGGTCCACCCAGCCAAAAGTAAACTGAAAAAAATCTGTCCAATCGTGCAGCTCTTCATACTGCTGGCACAAAGACTTATTAAGACCGCTGTGCACCTTCTAGGCCGACACCTAGACACCATCATCTGGCCATTAGAGGAAAGCCAAGTCACATGGTTTCTACAAAGCGACTTGGATATGCAAATTCTCATAGCGGGGTTCCATGGAAACTTCACCAATCAGTACCCTCAGCATAAAATCCTACAGGCTATTCCTACCTATCCCCTTTTTCCAGATCCTCTCACTCACCCCTTCCCCTCCTCAGTGCCTATTCCCCAAACCACCACAGTTTTCACAGATGCCTCCAAACGATGGTTTGGGTTTGTTGCTTTCGTTAAAGAGCAGCCCCAGCCGGTTACAGTAACCCTTCCTAACACTGATTCAGTCCAAGTGGGGGAACTCAAAGCTGTCATTCTAACCTTCCAGCAGTTCCCGCACGAGCCAATTAACATCTTCACTGACAGTTTATATACCTTCCAGGTCTGTAAAGTATTAGCACACGCTGTGTTTTTTCCCTACACGGAAAAACCAATAGACCAACAACTATATCTTCTGCAAAACATTCTAGAAGACAGGCAGCGTCCCTGGTTCATAGCACACATTCGCAGCCACTCCAGCCTCCCAGGGCCGCTAGCTGAAGGCAATCATTTAGCCGACCAAGCTGTCTCAGCTAGTGTACTCCAAACAATTCAAGACCCCATTAATGCAGCTAAACAACTACACAGCTGGTTCCACTTATCAGCTGGGGCCATCTGCCACCTCTGTGGCATACCCATCCAAACAGCCAAACACCTAGTTTGGAGCTGTGCCACGTGCGCCCCATTTGCGCCATTGGGTCCCTTACAACCACAAGGGGTCAACCCCCGAGGGCTCAAACCCAACGCCAGGTGGCAAATGGACGTCACGCATGTCCCTTCATTCGGAAAATTCAAATACTTGCATGTAATCATAGATACTTACTCAGGTATGTGTTATGCTGCCCCAATGCCCGGGGAGACAGCTAAACATTGCATCCAGGCCTTAAGGCAGGGAATCCTCTTCATGGGGGTCCCCTGGGACCTAAAAACAGACAATGGCCCTGCATACCGCAGTGCGGCCTTCAAAGCCTTTCTAGACATGTACAACATAACGCACCACTTTGGCATCCCTTACAACCCGCAGGGACAAGCCATGGTGGAAGCACTTAACAAAAAAATCAAGCAGCAAATACAAAAACAGGGGAGCAATATGCCCAAGGCATCCCCCAAAGATGTTGTCACCCAAGTCCTCATCGTACTAAACTTGCTAACCTTCGATAAAGAAGGCCTGTCACCCCTACACAAGCACTGGGGTCCAGTCAGTCGACCTTCAGTAGTCCCTTCTGTCTACTGGCGAGATCTGGTCACAAACACCTGGTCAGGCCCTGCCCCGCTCCTAGCACAGGGACGCGGTTTTGCTTGTGTCTTTCCAGAAAGTGAACCTCAACCGTTGTGGATCCCTTCCCGCTGCATCCGGCCTGCAACAGCCACTACTGAAAAAGAAAAATCCAAAACTTCACCACAGTGAGTCCACAAATGTCTATGCACCCTTACTGGCTCTTCCTCATTTGCCCACTGGCCCTACTCTGGGCAGTAATACTAGCAACAATCGCTCCAAAAGACTGGAGCCTCTTCGAAAGAATCTTACTTGCCGTAATTTTCCTGTGCATCATCGCATGTTTTAACCTGCTCGCTATCTTCCTCTAGGTGCTACCCTACTTATTATTTTCAGGACAAGTTTATAGCATCTATCGCTATGACCTTATTTAACCCTCTGCCACTCAGAGTTTTCACCTTATATCTTCTTTTACAAAATGCATGTGTTATTTCCCCTGCCCTCGACTCCAACCCCCATCTACCAGTGAAACAGACTTGGCAAATTCTAAATTCCAATGCTGAAATTGTAGTTACCAAAACTGACAGCAAGCATCTCATGGGACAGTGGTGGCCCTCCCTCGAAGTTGATTTATGTCAGTTAATTGCAGGGGCAGATGATTTTGATATTCCGGCTGTCGATCCGAACAATCCTGGGGAATCAGTGTGCACGGGATCAAACAAATGTACTTGTGAGGAAACTCCCGGGTGTAAGTACCCTGGGTCGAGAATCGCCCTTTATAAAAGTCCGTTTTATGTTTGTCCCCGGGACGGCCGGAACAGGGAAACGGCATATCGCTGTGGCCAACACCAATATTTCTATTGTGCTAAATGGGGATGTGAAACCACGGGTGATGCTTGGTGGTCCCCTTCTTCATCCTGGGATTCTATTACTGTAAAAAGAAAACCTACGACACAGCGTCCTTCTTCCACGTGCACAAGAAGTTCGGGGTCTTACCTATGGGGGGACAGTGGGCCATGCCTTCTTAATTTCACGTGTAACCCTTTAAACATCTCTTTCACCACCCATGCCTGAAAGTCTCCAACCGATTGGCTAAAAGGGAAAACTTGGGGACTTCGAGTCTATCATTCCTTGGCTTATAACCCCGAAACAATATTTAAAATACGTTTGGTTATTGAACAAATCACCAAAACAGTAGGACCAAATTCAGCAGTAAAACCTAAATTTCAGTCTCCTTCCATACCTGCTAGACGAACCACTGCTAAACCAGCCCAGCCTACTGTGGCATCCCATATCTTTACTTTATCCTCGAGTTCTAGTGCTTCTCCTTCCTCTGGTGCCAGAACTCCCTTAGACAACAGATTATTTAACTTAATTCTGGGAAGTTATGAGGCATTAAACAACACCAATCCAAAATTTACTGAAGAATGTTGGTTATGCTTGCAGGCTAGTCCTCCATATTATGAGGGAATCTCTGTCAATGGTACCTTTAAAGTTAGCAAGCCCTCAGATTCTTGTGATTGGCACAATGGCCTAGGACTTACCCTCCCTGAAGTTTCGGGTAAGGGCACTTGCATTGGCACGCCACCGGTAAGCTTCCAAGGGCTTTGTAGTAGAAATGCATCCAATGAATTCGGTCCCAGAGAAGACACCTACCTAATTCCTTCACCAGGACTTAAATGGGTGTGTAGCACAGGTCTAACACCCTGTGTCCATACTGGTGTTTTCAACAACACGCAGTTTTGCATCCTAGTACAGGTCCTGCCAAGAGTTACCTACCACTCTACCAATGATTTTGAGGAAGCCAGGGAAATGAAACACCGACACAAAAGAGCAGTGGTCTCTGTAACCCTGGCGATGCTGCTAGCTGCTGGAGTGATGGCCGGGGTGGGCACAGGCACCGCAGCCATAGTTCAGGGGAATCAACAAATATCTCTCTTAGAGTCTGCTATCAATGAAGACCTAGAAACTATAAAGTAAGCCATGGAGGCTCTGAAAAAGTCTTTAACCTCCCTGTCAGAAGTTGTGTTACAAAATAGAAGGGGCCTTGATTTGTTGTTTTTAATGGAAGGAGGGCTGTGCGCAGCCTTGAAGGAAGACTGTTGTTTTTATGCAGATCACACAGGAGTAGTCAGAGACTCCATAAAGAAATTAGGAGAAAGACTAGAAGCTAGGGAGAAAAAATTAAGGGAACACCGAAGCTGGTTTGAAAATTTATTTGCTCAATCGCCATGGTTAACCACCTTAATCTCTACCATAGCAGGACCTCTGCTAATACTTTTATTAATATTAACCTTTGGGCCATGCATTTTAACCAGAATAATAAACTTTGTGAAACAACAAATACATAGGGTAGACATGAATATCGCGCACATCCATTACATGCGTGTAAAAGGGGAGCTCGCTTAAGTCCCCCATAATTGCAAAAAATATAACTTTTTCTCTTAAGTCTTGTTTCTAGAAATCCAACAACGTGGTCCAGCCCTGGCGCCCTCAGCAGCCGTCACCGCAGCCGTCGCCCTCACCTAAACATCTACCACCGCTGAAGTGCCGCGCAAACCAGACTCAACACCCTTACTCCCCAGGCCATATCTGCCCTGCGGCAATAAATAGACTTACTAGCTTTATATGCCAAAGCACTGTATGAGGCAGCCGCCTCTACTTGTGATGGACATTACCCCTTCTCCCGCCTTGGTATCACACCTGTCCTCGTCTATACCTCTTGGCCCCGTCTCACCCTGTGTGAGTGAACATTCTCTGCCTATAATAAATCCCTCTGGAACTAAGCGCACAGCCTACTAACTCAACTTCTAAACATAAAAAGCTTGTCTGTACCCAAACTCTCTAGCTCTATCCTTACAAACCTCCTCCGCAAGTTTCTTCCTTCTGTCAACTCTCTAATCTTATCTTCTACGGCATTATGCTAATAATCCTCATCTGCATCTTCTTCCTATTCTAGTGCCTTTTCTCAAAAATACCTCACCATAAACGACAAACTCAACTCCTAGTCCTAGCTGCTCTTAAGCTCCAAAATCCCTTTGCCGGTACAAACAAACATCGGCAAACATAAGTTTGGCTGGCTAGTGTTGCTCACCCCCAGGACTGATCACCCTGGGGCCTGGGTCTTGCCCTCAAGACTGATCACCTTGAGGAGCCTGCCCCATACTGCTGTAATACTAGCCCAGCAAGCTGTGTGCCTCCACCACTCTTCTGTCCTCTCCATTCCCCCACAGGGGCTGCACGTTACCAGAGTACATGCATCTGGGGCCGGCTGGCTACCAGATGGGTACCGCTGGGTGCGACACAAAGTAGTCGCAGGAGAGGGTAGCTCTAACAGACCTCCTCTGGCTCTTCTGGGGCACATGAGATTTGCATAAGGGTCGGCTCAGCACATACCCTTCCCCTGAAACTCTGAGCCCCAAGTGCAAGGGGAATTTCATCCCTACCCCTCCCAGCAAAGGTTAATGCCCACCATCTGTCA
Organism: Tamandua tetradactyla; assembly: GCF_023851605.1. Lineage (NCBI taxonomy): Eukaryota > Metazoa > Chordata > Mammalia > Pilosa > Myrmecophagidae > Tamandua > Tamandua tetradactyla. Next base: position 102,781,986 of record NC_135337.1, on the reverse strand, counting down.
CACAGGTGAGCCTTTAAAAGAAAAAGGAGAGGAATTATGGCATATTTCTCAGGGATTGGAGCCTAGCCATACTTAAAAAATTTTTAATCATTTCTGTATTCTCCCCCTGCCTCTCATGTCTGTAACCTAGCTCACCATTCCCCTTCCCCCTCTTGTCGTAAACCGCCCATTTCCATAGCTCACCACTAAACTGTAAGCCTCCCTGTTATTTGCTTCACTTCTCTATACCTAACCTTAGCCCTCAGCCTAGCAACTGTCTCTAAGCTTGTGTAATTGACCCCCTACCCCTCTTGCCCACGCCCCTACTCCCTCCCCCTCCTAACCGATACTTAACCTGGGCTCTCCTAACCTCGGGGTCTTTAACGTACTTGAGCCGCTTCGGTACCTGAGCTCTTGCGATGTAACAATAAAGAAGTTTTGTGCTGATTAATTGGCCTCAGGCTCAAGTCCTTTAGTCCCCTAGCTGAGACGGCTAGGCTCTGCTTGCCCAGGTTTGTTCCCCGCGAGCTCGCCCCCTGACTCACCCAGTGCTCCGGTCGCGCGACCCGGCTGAAGCTATCAGCGGCAGAAATTTAATCAGTAATCAAAAACCTACAAAAAAGAGAAGTCCAGGACCACATAGCTTCAACAGTGAATTCCATCAAACATTACAGAAAAATTAATTCCAATACTACTGAAACATTTCAAAATCGAAGTAGAAGGAACTCTTCTTAACTCATACTGTGAGGCTAACATTATTGTGACACCAAAGCAACATAAAGACATAAAAAAAGAAAAACTGATGCCCTAATAAATAAAGATGCAGAAATTTTCACAGAAATCTAGCAATTTGAATAAAAAAGAATAGTAAAGAAATTATCCACTGTGATCAAGTGGGGTTGACCTCACAAATACAAAGGTGTGCAAAATAAAAAAGTCAATGTAATACACCACATTCACAGAATGAAAGGGAAAAAATCACATAATCTCAACTGGTACAGAAAATGTGTTTGACAAAAAACAATGCCCATTCATTGTAAAATCACTCAGAAAAGTAATAGTAGGACGTAACTTTGCAGTACAATAAAGGGCATTTATATAAAAACACAGCTAATACATATTGTAGTATTTTTATTGTATAAAATAGCATATATACAAAGCAAAGTAAGAAAAGGGAATAATTTTCAAAGCACACTTCAACAGTAGTTACAGAAGAGATCCCAGAATTTCTTGTGTGCTACCATTCCATCATCTCAGATTGTTCCTTTTAGCTGCTCCAAAACACTGGCAGCTAGAAGGAATATTAATAAAGTGATTCAGTGGCATTATCATTTGTTAAATCCCATTTTCTCTATTATACCTTCTCCTTCTCCTTTAATCTTTGTCCCAATATGTAGGGATCTTTGGGGAATGTCAGTTCTGTCTTTTTCATACTGTGAAGGGGTGTCCACACCAAAAGATAGGGGGATGTAATTCATTGATAACCTTGGAGAGGCTTGTCCGTCTGGCTTTCAGGATTTATCTGACCTAGGACCCCTCTGGGAATCGTAAATTCCAATAAGGCAAACCAAATACAGCTAATGTTATGCTCAAAGGTGAAAGAAGTCCAGGCCTTCCCCTTGATGTCTGAAACAACAGAAGGAAGTGCATTTTCACTATTCTCATTCAGTATTGTGCAGGAAGTTTAGCCAAATAAATTAGGCAATGAAATGAAATAAAAGGCATCTGAAAATTTAAAAGAAAGAAGTGCAACTGTCTGTATTCACAGATAACATGATGCTTATATAAAAAATAGAAATTCATCCAGGAGAAAATTCCTAGCGCTTATAGATGGATCCAGCCAAATGTACTCTCCAAGATTAATTGAAAAAATCTGTTGTGTTATCTATACCAGCAAAGCTGGTTCCTAGCTGGAAGTTTTATAAAATTCATTCAGCACAGCATTAAAAAAAAACAAAATAGCTAGGGATAATTTTAACTCAAGAGGTGAGGCACTTGTACATGGAATATATAACAAACTGCTGAAGGAAATGAGACAGGACCTATGTAAATATCAAGACACCTGTTTTCTTGAATAGGAATAATGAATATTATTAAGGTGTCAATAATACCAATAGTGATCTATAGCTTGAACATGATTCCTATCAGAGTCCCAGGATACATTTTAGCACAAATGTAAAAGCTGATCCTCATTCATATGGAATTACACTTCACCACAATCAGGTGCTGTATTTATTTCCATGACTATTTGCTGTTTGACAGCAGGCACAATATATTACTCTTTATTCATTATCAGATAATCACTTAGTGATTACCATACAGCATTGCTGAATAAATATTTGTTGAATGACTGAAAATAAATAAGTGAGTGAGCTGAACAGACATTGCTAACTATAGAGGAGAAAGGAAAACCAGGGAAACAAGCAGAAGCCTTGTAGTGAGAGGGCAGCCGCATAAATCAGATCAAATGTCAGGAAAGAGAAATCAGAGACAAGATATTGTAGTGCACCCAGAACCTCTCTCATGAACCAGTGATAGGGAAATCATTATGGGAAAACTTGAAGACAAAGAGAGGTGACCTCACAGAAGGAGACCGCTGGGATAAGAGATGAACATGAAGCCCCAAAGGTTTTTCCCAAGGGTCAAAACTGACCCAAGTTTGCATTGCATTTCCTTTACGTCCAGAGAAATAAATATCTTGGAGAGCAGAGAGACAGAATAATGCTTCATTTATGAGGCTCATGGGAATTAAATTCATAAAAGCATGGAAACATAAATGCCTTGCCTACACTATCTCAAGTCTAGTTTATCAGTCTCTGGCAAGATAGAAACATAATTTTGTCTTCTAGAGAACTCATGAGTATTTACATCTTCCTGAACTTTCTGGGAGCAGAGCTTCCAACTTCATCTGTCATTGAAGGAAGAACCTGCTTTGGTGAACTCAGATGAGTCTTTGATAATTTCAGGGTGAGTCACAGAGTCTAGTCATGAGTGTGAGAGATGTATTATGAGTCCAGGACCCCATTTATTGAGAGTAACTTTAGGGACATCAACATGGATAACACAGAGAGATAATTGTCCAAAGCCCAACCCAGGTAAGGAGCTGGTGTTTGAGGGAGACGATGAATACACTAAAGTATCTTCTTTCTTGTATCTGTCTCATGTAATGTTAGCTCACACTCACGGGCTTACTTCATGGAGGTATCATCTTAAGCATATTCATCAATTTCTTCATAAAATCATTCAACACAAACCAATTCATTAATTCCTTCATGGTAGGCACTGTTACTCTCAGAATAAATGAATGAGTGAGACAGTGTTCTTTATTTCAAAGAGATTACATCTAAATATGGCAAAAAAAAGCCATAGGTATAAGCACATGCAATATCTGGAGGTGGAAACTGAAGATCTGGTGAAGGGAATCCGAAGTTTGGATTCATCTGATGAGGTTCATGAAGGTTTCCCAAGGGTGCTGGGAATTGTACTGAGTCTGGCAGGAGGAATACTTTCCTTAATTTAGCAAGTCTAAGAGGAGAAGAGGATATAAACCCGCCAAGAAAAGAAAATATGAACACAAATGTGCAATTGATATATTTGTAGGGTGTGGTCAAGTTTGAAAGTAGATCTTAATATCTGATGAACAATGGTAGGGAGGGTGTGAGAAAAGCAACATGAGCTGGGGACGGTTGTCAGCAGCAGATGACAGTGAGCTTTGAGTTTGTCCGCAAGATGTATGTTTGAAGTTATTGGAGAGTCATTTCAGGGTTTATCAAAGGTGATGTTCAAGAAAATTCTTGCCCTGTGGAAAGGTCTAGATTAGTTTCTGTTGTCAAATTCCTCGGGAAGTGATGAAGGTTGGAAATCGCACAGTGGCAGTGGGCTTGGAGGTTTGGGGAATGAGTATGGGTGGGGTGAATCACAGTGTACACAAATATTTTTCATTAATGCTAAGCACAATGTCAGACATGTTAGAGTCATAATTTTTCCTTAATTCTGTGAAATATTAAATAAATTGATATCTCTGTTCTGATCTACTGGGAGATGAATTGATATTTACAGCAGTGTCATATGCTTTTCCAAGGCAGATACGCACATCTGAAATGAAGCTCAGAGTTTGTTCCTAGATTTTGCATTTCACTAATAATTTTACATCTTCATAAATCTAATTTTAATAAACAGTGTGGGGAAAGTGCAATGGTAGCTCAGTGGCAGAATTCTTCCCTGTCCCTGCCCATGTAAAAATAAATAAATAAATGATTGTACAAAACAGTGTGAGACTTACTGAAAAATTACAAGTGTAGTAGAGACAGTTTCCAGGAATTCACATCCATTTTTGTTTATTCTGAACATCTTCCATCCACAATACCACATTACCTCTATGCGTTATAAATTACAGTTTCTCAGACTCTCTTTGTTTTTGATGACCTGGATATTTTTCACGGGTGCTGCAAAGTATTTTGTAAAATGTCCCTCAGTTGGAATTTATTTGATGTTCTCCTCATGATTAGATGGGGATTATGGGTTGTGGTGGAAAACACCAGAGATAAAATTATATTTTCATTATATTTTGTATCCAGGACACATCCCTTCAATGTTGCTTTTCACTGTAGATGTTGACATTCATCAACAATGCTTGTCAGGATTCCCCACTTTAAAGTTCCTCATTTTCCTGCTTTTCCATATATCACCTTTGGCTAGGGATTAATATGTGAAGACACACTTTAGGACTCACCTTCTGGAGACAGCAGTATCTACATAAATCTTTGCATGCATTTGCATGAGAGATTCTTGTCTTCTTACTCATAAATTAAATATTTCTTTAAATCTTTATAGACTCATGACATTTATTTTATACTTTGGTTTGTGATATGATACTACTTTATTTATTTTGTTATGAAGTTTATTTCCATTTGGGCTATGAGATATCTTTCAGAGTTGCTCTGTGCCTCTTGGATTTATCCCAATCATTGAATGCTTTATTTTAGTACCTACTCAATTTCTTGTGGTACAAGATGCTCCAGGCTCTTCTTGTATATTTCTATTTCAGATCTAGGGATAGTCATTTCTCCAAGGAAACATTTATTGTAGAATGGTGTTAAAATAAAGGTCTGGGGTCTATGTGTTCTCCGTGTTACTAGGACATCTAAGCACTCTCCAAAGAGAGAGTAAGATAATATACGTGTGTCTGACAAGATGTGTATATACACAGACCCATAAACATGTCCACAGGTAACCTCTGTCTATATTAATCTACTCATGCTGATGTGTCCCACTATAAACCATTACCAGGTAGGATATTCTAGTTTCCTCCCCTTGCTTATGGTTAAGCACCCACTCTGCAATCACAAACGTATTCTTCTCACTTTGCATCATCTACCTAATATCTTGATTCCAGTATATGTGTGCAGATGTGATAAAATTGTCAGCCTACACTCTGGTGAGATAAACTTTATCCACAAGAATACAGTGCTTACGCTTTCTGTCCCCTTTATTCTCCAGACTCCATTCATATCCAGTATTACCGTGTCAGCACCTTTTCCTCTCATTGCCTCAGTAGCCTTGTTTCATATGTTTATAATACAATTAGATTGTTTTATCATGTGTTGCATTCCATCCTTGCATTCCTAGTATCCTGACAATTAATCTTTTATTTGCATATACTAAAGGTTATTCTTTATTGTGTAAAGGTCGGTTGAGCAAATACATAAGGTCAGGTGTTTATAATTACAGTATCATAGAGACTAAATTCACTGATCTAAAAAGTGCTCTCTTATTCACCTATTCAACCTTCCTTCCCTCTCCCTAATCCTCTGAAACCACTGTTCATTCTATTGTCTCTTTTATTTGGACGATTCCAGAAAGTCATATAATTGAAATTGTACATATGCAGGTTGTTTAGACTGCTTTGTTTCAATGACTACTAATCATTTAAGATGCATCCATGACTTTTGTGACTAGAGAGAACATTTATTTTTATCACTGAGTAATATTCCATTATATAGATATAGCTGAGTGTGTTTATCCATTTCCCTTAAAGGACAACTTGGTTGCTTTTAGATTTTGGAGAGTATACATAAAGCTGGTATAAAACATTCATGTATAGGTTTTTGTATTGATTTAACTTATCAAATCAGATGGATACTTAAGAGCACAATTTGGTGAGACCAAATTTAGTTTGGCTAAATACTCCAAACTGTCTTCTGGCTGTACCATTTTGCATTCTCTCTAGCAAGGAATAAGAGTCTGTACTCTTCCCCATGATCAATAGCCCATGTTATTGTCAGCGTTTAGGTCCTCAGGTATTCTAAGAGGTGTGTGATCATATATCACTGCAGTTTAATTTTGCAATTCCTTAATGACAAATGCCATTGAACCTCTTTTCACTGACATATTTGCCACCTGCATATCTTCTTTATTTCAGTTTCTGTTCAGAATTTTTGCCCAGTTTTTTAATTGGGTATTATCTCTCTTCTTGGTGAGTGTAAAGTGTTCTTTACATACATGGATACAAGTCATTTATCATTCTCTTTGATAGAGTATAAATTTTATATTTTAATAGAGAACAAGTTTTAAATATTCTTCTTTTATGGATCATGATTTGGGTGCTATTTTTAAAACCTCATCTCCAAAGTACAGGCCACGAGATTTTCAAGAATGCTTTATTCTGGAAGTACTATACTTTGCATTTTAATTTTGAGTGCAGGATTCATTTTGAGTTAATATTTGTGAAATGTAAGTAATGTTTGGCTACATTTCTTTTTTGTTTTCCACCAGTATATGCCATTGTTCCACAGCATTTGTTTAAAAGATTTACCTTTTCCATTAAATTGCTCTAGCCCCTTTGTCAAAGACCAGTTGACCATACTTGTGTGGGTTTATTTTTGAGTTCCCTAAAATCTGTTTCTGCGTCTACAGAGTTCTCACAGATTAATTCATGTGTCTATCACCAATACAACATGGTTTATTCTTTATAGTTAAACTTGAAATCAGGTAGTATTGGTTCTACGACTTGGTTCTTCTGCATTCTCTAGGAAATCTAGGACTTTTACCATTTCTTATAAACTTTAAAACTATTTTGTCAAATATCGACAAACTAATTTCTTGTGACTGGGAATGGGGTTGAATTGAAACATAGATCAGGTGGAGATGAAATGGCATTTTAACAGTATTGATCTTTCTAGCTACAGATGGAAATATTTTATTGATTTAATTTCTTATTGTAGTAGTATATATACAACTTAAAATTTCACAGCCTAACAATTTTCAACAGTGCAATTTAGTAACATTGATTGCAATATAAATATTGTGCTACCATCACCAATATCCTTCTCCCAACTTTTTCATCACATAGTGCAAAATAACAGGTCAAATGATTTTTGAATGAAATACAGTCTAAGAGCATTTGAGGTGGAACATATTGCCTTGGGAAAAAGTTTAAAATTATGGACAAGGAAAGCTTGTTAGCAATAGCATCAGGGAGAAGCAGGAACATTTGTTTACCCTGATATTTTCAGACAAAGGGAAGTAAATCTTTGTGTAATTAATAAGCAATTAAAACAATATATTTGCAATACAAACCATAGCATTAATGTTAATTTGCTGACATCCACTTGTACCTAATCCTGCCTTGCTCTGATCTCTGTTCTAGCAGTTTCATGAATTATATGGATTTAGAGAATGAAACACGTGTTTCAAAATTTATCCTCTTGGGATCTCAGAAGACACAGAACTGCAGCCCCTCCTATTTGCTCTGGTCCTGATGATGTACCTGGTCACTCTCACTGGGAACCTGCTCATCATCATGGCCACCATCTCGGATGGCCACCTGCACATGCCCATGTACTTCTTCCTTGCTAACCTGTCTTTTGCAGACATCTGTTTCACCTCCACCACTGTCACAAAGATGCTGGTGAACATCCAGACAAGAGAACAAAACTATAAGTTATGGCAGCTGCCTCACCCAGATGTATTTTTTCATGGTTTTTGGAGGATTAGACAGCTTCCTCTTAACCGTGATGGCCTATGGCCATTATGTGGCCATCTGTCACCCACTGCACTACATGGTCATCATGAACCCCAGGCTCTGTGTTCTCCTGCTGCTGGTGTCATGGATACTGAGTGTTCTGAACTCTCTTTTACATGGCTTAATGGTTTTGCAATTGTCTTTTTGTACAGAGTTGGAAATCCCTCACTTTTTCTGCGAACTTTCAGAAGTAATCCAAGTTGCATGTTCTGACACATTTCTCAATGACCTAGTGTTGTATTTTGCAAGTGGAATTCTTGCTGGTATTCCACTCACTGGCATCCTTTTCTCTTACTTTAGGAATACATGCTCTATTTTCAAAATTTCATCACATGGAGGCAAGTATAAAGCATTTTCTACCTGTGGGTCTCATCTTTCAGTGGTGTCCTTGTTTCATGGTTCAGCCTTTGGAGTGTATCTTAGTTCTACTGCTACACAAAACACAAGGGCAACTGCAATAGCTTCTGTGATGTTCACAGTGGTCACTCCCATGCTGAATCCCTTTATCTATAGTGTTAGAAACAAAGACATAAAGCATGCCTTAAAAGTAATTTCCACATGAGAAAGTCTCTCTGTAAAAGGATCCTTTGTCTCAATTCAGAAATTAACTATTCATTAACAGAGGTTGAATACTGGAAGAAGTAAATTAAATTACTCTTCTTATTGTATATAAAGGTAATGTCCTATTTGCTTTATTCCTAGAACTCTATCTCTACTTTTCATCTATCAAAACCACTTGTATATTCTGTATTTTGTTTAAACCATTTGATGACTCTGATTGCATTCCCAGTATTCAGTATTGAGCTGGACTCTTCTGACTGAATGTTCTGTGGTAAATATTTAACACAGTTCATTAGGTGCATATAAAATTATTGAAATTGCTGGAAGGATGATGATGTACTGTCTTCCTGAAAGTAGAAATCAACTGCCCTTGTGTTATATCCTTTTGGTGAAAACCATTTGTCATTTCACATGCTCTGTACCTATCGCCATGGATTTGTTAATCAGCTCTCAAAACATGACACATCCTGAACTTGAGTCACCATATGATTAATTTCAATAAACCTCATTCCATCTCCATAAATGACTTTCTGCAGCATAGTTCATTGATAGTTAAGTGAGGATGTAATAGACATTCATCCCCTGATTTTTCAATTATTGATGGTTTCACTAATCACTGGGGTTCTTCCAGGGATACAGCTTTGCTCTTTAAATATTATTTTTATAGGCAGCAACATTTTTTGTAAATTTCCCGTGGCACTTATGGCAATAAAAGTCCTCATTTACCAATCCTGAAAAGCATCTTCAGCAATTTTTCCATTGCCAATTAGTCCTTTTTAAATTATTAATGCAAGATATTAGGTAATAATAGCAGGGTTTTTGTTGGCCTATGGTGTTCTTTGTGAGGTAGAATACCACTAATGCTTTCTTCATCACCTGATCCCTGAGCCATCTCTTTCTTTGGCAAACTAGACTGACATTTAGAGATCAGAGATCACTCTGAGGTAATGCCAAGTTTGGAAAAAAAGGTGTGGTCATTTGTTTTATTCACTTTTTATCTTTGGCAGAGCTGTGAATTCATTTATTTTGCAATGTATTAACCCACAGATGCAGACTTTGTGTTTTGGTCATACCCTGTCAGAACTGTAGTTAACAGAGAAAAGAGATTTGATTCATGCAGCCCTGCAAATTCCTTGGTGTTGATTGTGCCATAATCTGAACATTAAAATCCTGAGCTTTTCATTTTTTTATATGTCTCCAGGGCAAAAAAAGACTTACTTTACTCCACATTCATTGAGTTTGAATCCTCAACAAAATATTTTATCACATAAACCAGTTTTACAAAGGTCTTCAATAAACAATTTCTTTATGGATGACTGCAAACAATATATTATGAATCAGAATTTGCCAGTGCTAAACATGCACTAGCTGTATACATTTATCAAAGTACACAGTATCATTGTTGTCCTTAATTCCAACTAGTTGATATATCAATTCCCATAATATTATCCAGGAATGTTCACTTATTTTCAACCAATTCCTGTATCTAATAATTTACCTGTATTACTCCTTTTCTTCAAGCAGAAATCTCTTTCAAAAAATCTCTAAAAATTTAGTAGGCATATACTCTCACCATTTTTTAAGAAGCTAGAGGTATGACTTTCAAGTAGAAAGCACTGAAAAAAAACAAAACCACTGGAAAACAATCCAGCCAGGAAAGGTGATACTTCTGCTCTCATCCGGAACACTGTACAATCAAGAAGACTCCACTGAAAGCATTAGATTGTCAAGTGCAGCATTTTCTGCAATTCCAGTAATCAGAAGCTCTTCCAAAAAGCGTTGGTTACATGTGCACTGAGCCTTCTAGTTCACCATCCTCTCTCATACAGTATCACAAACCAGATGGAGGGAGAAATGTCTGCATCGTAAATATTCAAGATTGTGATTTCTTCTTAGGAAATTGTCCCTTCCAGTAATATAATGTGCCCTGTTTGTCTCTTATAACATGTTTTGTATTTAAAGTCTATTTTTTTCAAATATTAGTACAGCAACCTCAGCTCTTTTTGGTAACAGTTTATGTGGAATACACTTTTCCAACCATCCACTGTCAATTTCTTTGGTTCCTTTGGTCTAAGCTAAGTGTCTTCTAGAAATCTTTATACGGATCATATGTTTCATGCGTTCTGCCAACCTGCAGAATTCCTTTTAATATTTCTTGCAGGTAAAGCCTCTTGTTGAACACTCTCATTTTCTGATTACCTGTGAATATTTAAAATACTACATCATTTCTGAAGGTCAGTTTCTCCAAGTAAGGAATTCTTGGCTGACAGTTTTTTCTCTTTCAGAGAAAAATATACCACTACCTTCTCACCTCCATGGATTCTGATGAGAAATTGACCCTTAATCTAATTGTAGCCCATTTGTATGTGATAAATTGCTTTTCTCCTGCTGCTTTCAGGATTCACTCTTTATCTTTGACATTTGTCAATCTTGTTAGCATTTGTACTGGTTTAGGTCTAATAGAGTTCAATCTGTATTGAATATGTAGTGTTTCCTGGGTATTTATATTTATCTGTTTCCCAAGATTTGGAAAATTTCAGCCAAAATTTCCTCATATGTTCTTTTTGTCCCTTTTCACTTTTCTTATACTTCTGGGACACCCATGAGCATATTTTGTACTTCATGATGTCCTTCATTTCCCTGAGACACTGCTCACATTTCTCTACCTTTTCTCTTTCCAATCTGCACATTTCTATGTCCCAGCTATTAGCTTACCCACCCTTTCTACTTCCAGTTCAAATGTGCTGTCATGTGCCTCTAGGATATTTTTCATCTTTTCTTTTGTCCTTTCATCCCCCAAAGTTCTGTTATGTTTCTTTTTATTGTTTCAAATCTTTTTATTCATACAGTGTCTTCTTATTATCCTTGATATCTTTATCTGTACTTTCCTTCATCACCTTGAATTGATTTAGGAGATTTGTTTGAATGTCTTTGATTATTGGTTCCAAATTCTGTGTCCCCTCAAATTTTAATCAGTTCCTTTCCCTCGGCCATATATTCATATTCTTAGTATGACTTGCAAATTATTGCTGACATCTAAGTATCTGATTATCTTGGTGACTGCACTTGGAAGTTCAGTTTCTCCCTCTTGCTGAGGCTTCTGTTGTTCATTGACTTTGTGTTAAAGCTCTTCTTTGAAACTTGGTTTAATTTACTCTAGGCCTTTAGTTTTGCCCATGTTTACCTGATCAGATTTTTTTAGTTCTTCTTGAGATTTTTGCCCTGGGTGTGCCATACAATTTTTAAGATTGCACTATTTGTGCAGCACTTCCCCAAGGAGAAAGCATGCTTCTTTCTATTACTGCTCTGATAAATTTGATTGTTCTGTTAGTTTCTGTTTTGCTCTATAGTGTCTTTATTTAATTTGCTTTTGTTGCCTCCAGCTGCTTTTGCCTGGAAGGCAAATTCCGGGAGGAATGTGATTCCAAAGAAGTATTTCCTATCCAAAATAGTGCAGGGATCCACTAGGAGGCACAGGCCATTCTGAAGAACCCTGGGGAAAGCATCAGGAAAGATGCCAAATGTCTTTTTTGATGGCTGCATGGAGAAGCAATTCCATGTCCTGTCCAGTGGATGTTGCTTTGCAACAAACCATTTGTCAGAACCACTAAGAAGTCACTGTGTTTTCAGACCTCCTCCACCCAATATGTCACCATCCCTTGGGGAACCTGTTACCACTTAGTGACAAGTTCATTACATTGAGTACTAGATCCCACAGCTAAAGAGAGGTGACCTCAAAGAAGGAGTCCACTGGGGAAAGAGATGAACGTGAAGCTCCAAAACTTTCTCCCAAGGGTCAAAATTCACCCATTTGCATTGCCGTACCTTTTTTTTTTCTTTGTTTGTTTTTACCTCCAAAGAACCAAATGTCTTAGGGAACATAAAGATAAAAGAATACTTCATTTATGAGGCTCATGGGAATTAAATTAATAAAAGCATGGAAACATAAATGCCTCACCAACACTACCTCAAGTCGAGTTTACCAATCACTAGTGCGGGAGAAACATAATTTTGCCTTCTAGAGACCTCATGAATATTTACATCTTCCTGCAGTTCCTGGAAGCAAAGCTGCCAAATTCATACATGGAAACTGCCTTGGGGAACTCAGATGCTTCTTTGATAATTTCTGAGTGAGTCATAGACTGTGCTCATTAGTGTGGGGAACATATTATGAGTCAAGGACCCCATTTATTAAGAGTAACTCTAGGGGTATCACCGTATGGTGTGAAAAATGAACCTCAGCTTGGGCAGCTTGTCAGCAGCAGATAACAGAGAGCCTTGCATTATGTCCACAAGATTAATACTGATGTTTGAAGTTATTGGAGAGTCTGTGCAGGGTTTATGGAAATTGATGTTCATGAAAATTCTTGCCCTGTGGAAAGTTCTGGATCAATTTCTGTCGTCAAATTCCTGGGGAAATGATGAAGTCTGGAAATTGCTCAGTGGAAGTGGGCTTGGAGGTATGGGGAATGTGTATGGGTCGGGTTGAATCACAGTGTATACAACTGTTCTTCATCAATACTAAGCACAATGTCAAACACTTTATAGTCATCATTTTTTTTTAATTTTGGCAATTATTGTATGAATATATAAATACTGTCTCTGGTCTGATCTAATGGGTGATGAGTTGAGACTTACAGCAGAGTTATATTCTTTTCTGAGGCCTACAATCACATCTGGAATGACGTTCAAAATTGCTGTCCCAGATTTTTGCATTCCACTAATGATTTCTACTTCTTAATAAACGTAATTTTAAAAAGCAGTGTGAGGGTAGTGCAATGGTGGCTCAGTGGCAGAATTTTCTGCTGCCATACCAGAGACCCACGTTCACTTTCCAGTGCCTGCCCATGTAAAAATAAATCAATAATAAAAAATTTAAAAAACAGTGTGAGACATACAGAAACTGCAAGGACAGTAGAGACAGTTTCCAGAAAATCACATCCATTTTTGTTTGTTCTGAATATATTCCATCCACAATACCACATTACAATCTATGTGTTATAAATGACAATTTCTCAGATGCTCTTTGTTTTTGATGACCTGGATATTTTTCAGGGGTGCTGGCAAGGTATTTTGTAAAATGCCCCTCAGCTGGAATTTGTTTGATGTTCTCCTCATGGTTAGACTGGGATTATGGGTTATGGAGGAAGGCACCAGAGATAAAATTCTATTTCTGTTACATTATGTATCCAGGGCACATTCCATCAATGTCGCTTTTCACTTTAGATGTTGACATTCATCAACAAAGCTTCCCAGGTTTCCCCACTTTTAAGTCCTCATTTTACTATTTTTCCATACATCACCTTTGGAAGGGGGTTAGTACTTGAAGAGACACTGTAGGAGTGGGAATCAACTCCCCTTCTGGAGGCAGCAGTATCTATATAAAGCTTTGCATGGGTCTGCATGGAAGAGTTTTGTCTTCCTACCCATATATTAAATATTCTCTTTAAATCATTATAGACTCATGACATTTATTTTATACTTTGGGTTGTGATACAATACTACTTAAATATTTTGTTGTGAGGTTTCTTTCAGTTTGGGCAATCGGATATCTTTCACAGGTGCTCTGTCTCTTGGCTTTATCCTGATCCTTCAAGGCTTCATTTCAGTACCTACTTAATTTTTGGTGGCACAAAATGTTCCAGGCTCTTCCTGTATATTTCTTTTCCAGGTCTAGGGTCAGTCATTTCTCCAAAGAAACTTTTATTGAAGAATGTTGTTAAAATAAATGTCTGGGCACTATGTTTGTTCCATATCACCAGGACATCTAGGCGCTCCAAAGACAGAGTAAGAAAATATATGTGTGTCTGACAAGTTGTGCATATACACAGAACCATAGATATGTCTACATGTAACCTTCTATCTACATTCACCTACTCATGCTGATGTGTGTCACTCCAAACCATTGCCAGGTAGAACATTCTAGTATTCTCCTTTTTTTGGTTAACTGCACACTCTGCAGCAGGAAACATATTCTTGTCATCTGTCATTGTCTACTTAATGGTTCTATTCCAGTATACATTTGCAGATGTGATACAATTGTCAACCTACACACTGGTGAGATGAACTTTGTCCACTAGAATACAGTATTTATGCTTTCTGTCCTCTTTCTTTTCCAGAAAGAGATTCATATCCCATATTACAATTTCAGCAGCTTTTCTCCTCATCCCCTCAGTAAGCGTGTTTCATATGTTTATAATACAATTAGATTGTTTTATCACATTTTGCATTCCCTACTGGCATTCCTATTATCCTGACAATTAATATTCTATTTGCATATACAATGCAAATACTGTATATGCAGTCAATTTTGAAATTCCTCAGTGACAAATGCCATTGAGTCTGTTTTCACATACTTGTTTGCCACCTGCATATCTTCTTCATGTCAGTTTCTGTTCAGAATTTTTGCCCAGCTTTTTAATTGGGTGTTACCTTTCTTCTTTGTGACTGTTAAGGGTTCTTTGTACATATGGATCAAGCCATTTATTAATATCTTTCCTAGAGCATAAGTCTTATAATTTAAGATTGTCCAATTTTTAAATTTTCTTCTCTTATGGATCATTGTTTGGGTGCTATTTCTAAAATCTTATCACCAAAGTACAGGTCACCAGATTTCCTTGGATGTTTTATTCTAGAAGTACTATACTTTGCATTTTAATTTTGAGAACAGGATTCTTTTGATTTAATTTTTGTGAAATATATACAATGCTACATTGTACATATGACTAAGCTTCTTTTTGGTTTTGAACATGTATATGCCATTCTTCTTCAGCATTTGTGGAAAAGATCTTACATTTTCCATGAAATTGCTCTTGCCCCTTTGTCAAAGACCAGTTAACTGTACTTGTGTCGATTTTTTAGTTCCCTAACATCTGATTGTGCATCTACTGAGTTCTCACATATTAATTCATATGTCTATTTCACCAATACAACATGGTTTATTCATTGTGTCTTTATAGATAGACTTGAAATCAAGTAGTATTGGTACTATGATTGGCTCTTCTTCAGCATTCTCTAGGAAATTTTGGACTTCTACCAGTTCTTATAAACTTTAAAATTATTTTGTCAAATATTTACCAACTGACTTCTTGCCATTGGGAATGGGACTGAGTTAAAAGTGTAGATCAGGTGGAGATGAAATGGCATATTAACAGTACTGATCTTTTTAGCTACACAGAAGGAAATTTTTTATTTATATTAATTTTTATGGTAGTAATCTATATAGAACTTAAAATTTGACAGCCTAACCATTTTCAACAGTGAAACTTAGTAATATTGATTGCAATAAAAAGATTGTGCTACCATCACCAATATTCTTGTCCCAACTTTTTCATCACATAGTGCAAAATAACTGATCAAATGCTTTTTGATTGAAATAAAGTCTAACAGCATTTGAGGTGAAACCTATTGACTTGAAAAAGTTTTAATTTATGCCCAAGGAAGGTTTGTTAGCAATAGAATCAAGGAAAGCAGGAACATTGGTTTACCCTGAAATTTTCAGATAAAGGTCACTACATCTCTATATAAAAAATAAGAAATAAGTCAATATATTTGCAATACAAACTATAGTATCTATGTTAATTTGCTGAGAGCTGCTAGTACCTAAAAATCCCTTGCTCTTCTCTTGGCTCCAGCAGTTTCATGAGTTACATGGATTTAGAGAATGAAACAGGCACTTCAGAATTTATCCTCCTGGGATAATACATTCTAATTAAGAAATAATAAACTTAATGCACTTACCATATATGCATAACTTTTCTGTTAATTTTTGAACACTGCTTGTGGCTAAGTTTGCATTGCTCTGTGCCCTTTTCTAGAAGTTTTATCAGCTGCATGGAATCAGAAAACAAAACACTCTTTTCAGAATTTATCCTCCTGGGATTCTCAGAAGACACAGAAGTACAGCCCCTCCTATTTGTTCTGTTCCTGACGATGTACCTGGTCACTCTCACTGGAAACCTACTCGTTGTCCTGGTCACCATCTCGGATGTCCACCTGCACACACCCATGTATATCTTCCTTGCTAACCTGTCTTTTGCAGACATCTGTTTCACCTCCACCACTGTCCCAAAGATGCTGGTGAACATCCAGACACACACCAGAACAATAAGTTATGGAATGTGCCTCACCCAGACATATTTTTTCATGGTTTTTGTAGGATTAGACAACTTCCTCTTAACTGTGATGGCCTATGACCGTTATGTGGCCATCTGTCACCCACTGCATTACATGATCATCATGAACCCCCAGCTCTGTGGTCTCCTGCTCCTGGTGTCATGGATACTGAGTGCTCTGAACTCACTTTTGCATGACTTAATGGTTTTTCGATTGACTTTTCAGACAGAATTGGAAATTCCCCACTTTTTTTGTGAACTTTCTCAAGTAATCCAACTTGCATGTTCTGACACCTTTCTCAATTACCTAGTGATGTATTTTGCAACTGGAATTCTGGCTGTTATTCCACTCACTGGCATCTTTTTCTCTTACTCTAAGATTGCATGCTCTGTTTTGAGAATTTCATCACGTGGAGGCAAGTATAAAGCATTTTCTGCCTGTGGGTCTCATCTTTCGGCTGTGTCCTTGTTTTATGGAACAGCTCTTGGAGTGCATCTTAGTTCTACTGCTACACAAAACACAAGGGCAACTGCAATAGCTTCCGTGATGTACACAGTGGTCACTCCCATGCTGAACCCCTTTATTTACAGTCTTCGAAACAAGGACATAAAGCATGCGTTAAAAATAATTTCCCACTGAGAAAGTCTCTAAGTACAAGGATTCTTCACCTCAAGTTTGGAAATTTACTCTACATGAACAGAGGTTCAATACTGGGAAATGTAAATCAAATTACTCTTATCAATGTATATGAAGTTAATATGTTTTATGACTAGAACTTTATCTCTACTGTCATCCATCAAAAACCTTGTTTATTCTGTGTTTTCTCTGAATCATTTGACATCTATGAATGTATTTCCAGCATACACTATTGAGCCGGACTCTTCTACCTGAATATTCAGTAGTAAATGTTTAATACAGATCATTAGGTACAAATTAAATAATTGTAATTACTGGAGGGGCTCAGGTGCATTGACTCCCTGAAAGCAGAATTAAGCTGCTGTTGTGTTATGTGGTTTTGGAGAAAACCGTTTGTCATTTCAAATGCTCTGTACCTGTTACCAGGGTTGTGTTGATCACCTCTTGAAACAGGGCACATTCTGGACTTGAGTCACAACATGATGAAGTTTCAATAAGTCACATCCTTCTCCATCTATGATTTACTCTTGTATATTCTATAAAAGTTAGGTGAGGATATAAGAGACATTACAGTCCTGATTTGTCATTCATTGATGGTTTTACTAATCACTGGATTTCTTTCAGGGATACAGTTTTGCTCTTTAAAAAATGTTTTTATAGGGAGGGACATTTTTCAAAACTTTTCCCTTCACACTTCCTGCACTGGTAGGCCTCCTTCGCTAATCCTGAAGAGCAATTTGGATCATTTCCCCATTACCAACTGTGTCTTTTTAAATGATTAATGCAAGATATTAAATAACAACATCACAAGTTTTTGTAGACCTCCTCTATTCTTTGTGAGGTAGAATATCACTAATGCTTTCTTCATCACCTGCTCCCTGAGCCATCTCTTTGAGTAGCAAATTAGACTGATGTTTTGAAATGAGAGATGGCTCTGAGCTAATGTTCAGTTTGAGAAAAAAAGACGTGGTCATTTATTTTATTCACTTTATGTCTTTGGTAGCACTATGAATTCACTTATACTGCAATGTATTAACCCAAAGATCAGACTCTGTTTTAATCATGCCCATTTGAGAACTGTAATTTACCGAGAAAAAGGATTTGATTCATGCATCACTTCAAACTGCTTGGTTTTCATTGTGCTATAATCTGAGGATTAAAATTCTTAACTTGTCAGTTTTTTATGTCTCTCCAAGGCAAATAAAAGACTCACTTTACTCCACATTCATTGAGTTTGAATGCACAATAAAATATTTTATCACATAAGCCAGATAGTTTAACAAAACTCTTTGATAAGCACTTGCTTTAGGAATGACTATAAACATCTATTGTGAATCATACTTTGCCGTTTCTGAACATGCACTAGTTGTATACATTTACCCAAAGTACACAGTATCATTGTGGTCTCACTTCCAACAAATTGATGTGTCAATTCCCAGAATTTTATCCAAGAAACTCCATGTATTTTCAATGAGTTCCTATATCTAATAATTTACTTGCATTACTCTTTTTCTTTAAGCAGAAATCTCTTTCAAAAAATCTCTAAAAAATCTGTGAAGAAATTTAGTGGCAATATTCTCTCAATATTTTTGATGAAGGTAGAGGTATGCCTTTCAACTAGAAAGAAAACTGAATAAAATAAACACTACAAAACAGTCCAGCCAGGAAATGTGATACTTCTTCTCTCATCAGAAATATTGTATACTCAAGACTCCACTAAAGTGTACGATTGGCAAATGCAACATTTTTTGCAATTCAAATACTAAGAAGCTCTTCCCATAAGTATTAATTACATATGCACCTGCTAGTTCACCATTCTCTCCAACACAGGATCCAAAACCAAAGGGAGGGAGAAAGGCCTGTTAAGGGCCAGTCCACCTCATTCACGTCACACCATATCATGAAGATGCCATGAGGACACCAAACTCACTTACACTTGTGTGTACTTCAGGAGACAGGGCGATTGTATCTCCTTCAAATTTTCCAAAGACTTCCTGTTTTCTTTTCAATACACCCAGATCATAGACAGGTTCTGAAGAAAAGATATTTTGTAAAGTGTGCCCTGAATTAGTAATAGAAACAATTTTACTGTTCTGCCATATACACCAACTCTTCAAGCTTTACTTCTGTTACCGTTCTTGGAATTCCAATTTTTTCTCACTTAAAAAAAATATTCCTGGGTTTGTTAGTAAAATTTTATTCTTCACCAGACCCGTGAAATTAAGTGATAACAGTTATGATTCAATCTGAACTGACAGGCATGATTGGTTCTCACACAAAATTAAATTTTATTCTTGAAGAATCTATATATGGATACAAGAAGTAAATAATCAAATTGTGTATTATTGGTGAAAGAAGTGCAGCACTGGATTTTGTTTGAAGGAAAATGTTGATGAGTCATCACAATTTAGATATCTGCAAAAGAAATTTTCAGGAATCATGGTTAGAAGTAAATGCCATTTTACAGATGAAAAACTATTATTTTTAGACCACAGAGGATTTAATTCTTGTCTTCAAACTCTAAATGTTATGTTATATAGAAGAAGAAAAGACTCATTTTGAGTCAATATGTTCTGTTCAGTGGTATTCTGTTGGATACATCCAATAATTATTCACTAGGACCTTGCCATGCAAAATTAAGGCATACAAAAGAGATGCATGCTTTCTGTTGGAACATTAATTGTCAAGAGTAGCAGAAGTCAGAATAAACACTGTCAGAATCAAGGAACATGATTTAAATTCATACACTGTATAAAGCAGTAACAGAGCCCTCACCACTAAGAACGCACTATAAAAATGTAGCCAGAGTCAAAGGGCATGTGTGTGATACATAAGAGGAATGACTCTTTCCACCCTTGCCAAGAGCTGAGTTTCAAAGACTAGCAATTTACAGAGTTCCAGTGTTGGATGAGAGTGTCTTGGAAAGCATCCTCTAGTGGACTTCCAACAGTGACAACATTCTCATTTTCCCTTCAATTACAGATCGCCCTCCTCAGAAGTATTGGATGTAACCATGAAGCTCTGAAATAAACATACAAACTCAGATTATTTATCTGTTTCATCTCCTTGAGTTTCCAGAATGCAGATGTTTTACTTTTATCTGTTACCTTGGGTGGAAACAGAATCATTGGAACAAAGGAAACACTTGAATTTACCAGAGAAGTTCTGTTGTGCTGTAGGAAAGAAATATTATGGCAGGAAATGCTGTACCAACAACAGCTGCAGGAACCAGCAGATTTTAATGTAGAGTAGTGCATTAAGTTAATTATTCTTAATGAATATGTATAGTTCTAGAACTCTTTACATGAAAATATCAGGGAAGTCATTGCTCCTGCATCTCTTCAATACTGTTGCCAACTCAATATCCTTGTCCATAATTGTAAGCATTTTACAAAGGCGGTACTTTCATTGAAATGCCTTTACACACTATTTTATTCATCAATCACTTTGACCAGTCAATTTGTACCACCTGATGACAAATTCGAGTTCATGGATATCTGAAATGGTAACTCAATATTTTGAATGTAATTATTTTTCCAAATTGTAACCTTGAAAATGATTACAAAGAGAAAATTTGAGTTGTATATAAATTGTTGTAATAAAAATTAAAAACGAAGTTATTCTATCTTCATTGATAGAAAGACTTAATGGTTTAGATGCAATTTCATCCCAACTTTATCTATACATTCAACTCAATCCCATGCCAAATGGTAGAACTTTATTTTATGTATATGGACAAATTAACTCTAAACTTTATACAGAAAGTAATAGTCTTAGATTGCCTAAACAATGTTGAAGAAGACCAAATTTGTAGAACCCATACAACCTAATTTCATGTATAATTACAAAGACACAATGATCAAATTGTGTTGTGTTGGTGAAATAGATGCATGAATTAATGTGGAAGAATTAAAAAATAGATGCACACAAATGTAGTCAGTGGGACTTTGAAAAGTAGCAGTGGAAAACTTTGGATTTTCAACAAATACTGCTGGTACAATGAGATGCCAACATGCAAAGATAAAAAGAACGTAGCCAAACATTGCATTCATTTCAGAAAAATTAACTTCAAATGATTCCTGCACTTAAAATTTCAATGCAAGTATAATACTTTTATAGTAAATTATACCAGAAAATCTACTGGCCCATGATTTGGTGATGAGTTTTAGATATAGCATCTAAGTCATGATTCATGAGAGAAGAATATTTATATATTTGACTTTATTAAATATAAAATTTCTTCCCAGTGAAATAAATTGATTTGGAGAAAATATTTGTATAACACTTATTTGATAAAAAATGTGTACTCAAATATACAAGGAACATTTAACACCCAACAATAAAAAGGAACTACCAATTAAAAATGGGCAAATGAAATGAACACAAAACTTCATAAAGAAGATCTACAGGTTGCAAGTAAGCATGTGAAATGATGCTCAACATCGTTTGTCATTAGAAATTGCAAAATTAAACCACAATGATGTTTCATCACACACCCCTTAGAATACTAAAATCCTAAACACTGACAATAATAATGGCTCATGAGAATGGGGAACTGTATGAATTCTCATTCATTGCTAGTGAGAATACAAAATGCTCTAGCCAGAAGAAAGTTTTGTAGTTTATATTAAAATTAAACATCATCTCATCAAGCAATTCAGAAATTGGGCTCTTAGATATACAGCTGATTTGAAATGTAAGGCCATGCAAAAACCTACAAGAGAATGTTTATGGCAGATTTATTTATAATCTCCAAAATCTGAAAGCACAAAGATGTACTTAAATAAATGAATGGATGAGTAAACTCTGCTATATACATAAACAATGGAATATTATTCAGTGATACAAATAAATATCCTCTCCAGTTACAGAAGTTCAGAATAAAACTTAAATTATAGCTTGTAATTGAAAGAAATTGTCTAAACATGCTCCATAGTAGAATTTCAATGATATAACTTTCTGGATTAGGCAAAACAATAGAGGCAATAGAATGATCAGTGATTTCCAAGGGATCTGTAACAAGAGAGCAGGGTCTAATAAGTGAATCACAGGGTAATTTTAAGAGCCATGACTCTATTCTGTAGAATACATCATTATAGACACATGACTATATGCATTTGTTAAAACACATTAACCTTTCAAACACAAAGAGTGAACTTTATTATATGCAACTAAAATATTCATCTTCAAGATCAAGGCAATGACAATACAGAATGCAAAATTTGATGAAACAGCCTAACTATATTACATACATGAAAAACACTTGCTGGAGGAATGAGGGAAAAAGGTGTTGAAATAATATTGGACATCAATGGAGTGCATAGAATGAAGGGAATAGAACCTGTGCATGAGCACCATATTTTGGTGGATACATTTTATCCCACCAGGGTGTGGGTTGACAATTCTATCACTTCTATACATGTACACTGGAATCAAGCAATTAAGTAGATGATGATAGGTGGGAAGAATATGTTCGCAATTGCAGAGTGGGTAGTTAACCATAAGCAAGGGTAGGAGGCTAGAATGTTCTACCTGGTAATGGTTTGGAGTGAGACACATCAGCACGAATAGGTTAATACAGACACAGAGGGTTACATGTGGACATATTTATGGCCATGTGTATATGCACAACTTGGTAGACTTATATATATTTTCTTACACTGTTCAGTGGAGAGGGCCTAGATGTTCCAGGGCCATGCAGCACACATAGTGCCCAGACCTTTATTTTAACACCATTCTCCAATAAAAGTAAAATTATTAGTGAAATGCAAAAACTTAGGAAACAACAAATTCCAAGGTTCATTCTGAACTCGATTACATGCCTTTGACAAGATTATGACTCTACTGTAAGTTTCACGTTCTTCATGCATTAAATCAGAAGACTGATACCAATTTCAAAGAATAATAGAAAGAAATAAAATTATGAATATAAAATGTCCAGTATGTACTTAGTATTAATTGAGAGTTTTTCATATGATAATGATTCAACCCACGCAGATTCATTTCCCAAACCTCCCAACCCTCCTTCTTTCCAGCCCTCATCATCTCTCCAGGAATTTAAAAACAGAAATTGACCCCAAGTGAGGTTTCTACAAGGCAATGTTTTTCATCAACATCAACTTCTATGAACCCTGCACTGACTCTCCAATAACTTCAAACACAGTTATCAATTTCCTGAACAAAGCACACGGCTCTCTGTTATGAGCCTGCTGTCAGCATGGCAACCTTCCACTTTCCACACCTTACTTCTCATTGTTCTTCAGATATTAAGAACTAGTTTTAAACTCAACCACCGCTTACATTTATATTGATCACATATTTGTGTCCATGTCTTCTTGGTGTTCTTCTAGCCCCTTCTCCTGAAATTTCTCCAATTCTTCCACCAAGGCTCAGCAAAATTATCAGTGCCCATGTGAAGGCTTCACTAACCTTCATAAATCGAGCCCCAGTTTTTGACTCACTTCACCTGGATTTCAGTGCCACCTCACGATATTGCATTTACTCATTTCTATGTCGCTTTTCCTATTTAGGTGACATCTCTTTGAAATGAGGAGTAATATTTTACTCATTTCTTTATCCTGGGAATAATATTCAGAGTCTACCATGAGGGTTTTGATGAATAAATTTTTGCTGAATGATTAAAATAAAACACAGATGAATCTGATTGAATAGATACTTCCGTGAGGGAAGCTCCATAAGTGGTAGAAACGCAAGATGAGACAGATGAAGGAAAGGAGATACTTTAGTGCATCCATTATAACCCTCCCCAACAACTTTTTAACTGGGTAGGACTTTATATGGTTATATCTTTGTGTTATCCTTGTTAATGTCCCTAAAGTTTCCATGAATAAAAGAGACCCTGGACTCATAATACATTCCCCACACACTTGACATGATTCTGAAACTCACCCAGCAATTATCAAAGATGGGTCTGAGTTCACCAATGCAAATTCTTTCTTGAATAATGGATGAAGTTGAAAGCTCTGCTCCCAGGAAGGGTAAGTAGGTGAGACCACTCATGAGTTCTCTAGAAGGCAAAATTATATTTGCACTCACTAGAGATTGGTTATGTTTCCATAGCATAAGGGAAGCATTTAGATTTTCCATACTTTGGGAATTTAATTCCTATGAGTCTCATTAAGAAAGCATTCTTCTGTCTCTACTCCCTGAAATATTTAGTTCTCTGGAGGTAAGAAAGTAATCAAAATGTCAACTTCATACAGTATAACCCTTGAGAGAAAGCCCTGGAACATTATGTTCACCTCTTATCCCATAGAAATCCTTCTGTGAAGTTACCTCTTATTTGCTGGGGGATCTACTACTTCAAGGTTTCCCATAGCTATTCTTTATTGCTGATTCTGGAGAGAAACTGTAGGTGAACAAAAATATCTTCTGTCTCTCCTTGTCTCCTTAGCTGTTGGATCTCATTTATGGAGCTGCCTTCTCTCAACAATGTTTCCTCTTGCTTCACTACATCTCCTTTCTCCCCCATAGTTAGCAATATCTGTTGAACTCAATCAACTTTCAGTTTTCAGTCATTCAACAAATATTTATTCAGCGATACTGAAAAATGGTCTGAGAAGGGAGAAAAGAGTAGTACACAGTGCCTTCTCTCAAACAGTAGCAGGTCTAAACAAGCCAAGAGACACGGAAATAAGTAAATACAGCACCCTGAGGTGGTGCTGCAGTCCAGGTGATGTGTAATTCCGTGACTGAGGATCAGCTTTTCATTTCCTCTATAAAAAACCTCCTTGTATTTTGATAGGGAGTAGATCACTTTGGGTATTTTTGATGCCTTAATAATATTAATTATTCCTTCCTAAGAACACAGGCATTCTGTCATTTACTGAGCTCTACTTTAACTATCTTTGTAGTTTTCAGGGGACAAGTTCCTCACATCTTAAGTTAAAATTATCCCTTTCTATCCTATGTGTCCCTTTTTTTGACAGTTAACCTTATTTATTTTAATATTGATTCAAATTATAAATATTCCCCAGAAACTTTTACCTTTGATGTATTAATTGAAAGTGTATGAATACACTATAGATGTAAAGGTTAAACTTGTGACACATTACCATCAGAATAAAGTACTGTTTAGATTTTAACATTTACAACAAGGTAAACTGAAACATCTCTGATAAACATACTAAATAATTATTATTTTATAATGTGCCTGTGGAGAATGCTCTGAAGATGGTACCAGTTACATTAAATTTTTACCAAGTCCTAATATACATAAAAATATCTAACTCCTATTTATAATATTTTTTTAAATAACATGCAATACTAATGTCCTTAAAGTGACCATTTAAAATAGAATAATTCTAAATTTAAAATGTCTGTTTTAAATACGATTTGGAATTAAAACTAAGAAAAATTATAGGTACCCAGTGAAATCACTGCCTTAGCAACTGAATACATTTGAGAGCAATTGTAAAGGTCAGAGAAGAGTCAGTGATCAGCAACAGAGTTTGCTTTGGGGACCAGCTCATATACCTCAAGTTTGTGTCTGGTGGGAATGTGGAGTCAGAGTTTTCAAGGTCTTATAAACCAATATTAAAACAGCTTTGAGAGCTTTCTTAATGATACGATGATCAGAGAACTTTTACTTGATTAATTTGGAAGCCGTCAAGCCTGGAATTAATTGCATTTGTTTTGGTCAAGTCCACACTAGAGACCCTTTTCTCCATTCATATGTGATTGCATAGTTTTAACATTCACGATGCTAAAGATAATTATTTCTAAGGAAGCCATCTTGCTCAACATTGGAATTACCATCGCATTTGGAGTTTCAGGGTAGAAAGACAAAGTGATAGAGTACAATCTTTCTGCCATTGCCAAAGTCATAGAATAAAGAATTGGCCAAATAAGGACTGTAATTGACAACAACAGAGAGGTCTGTCTAATTGCTACAAAAGAAACAAAACAAAACAAAACAAAATCCCTCTGGGGCCATCACTGCCTAAGAATGAAATGTTAAATAATTCAGGAATATATACTACAAATGCAAACTAAAATTCTCTAAATGTTCACTGGACACATTTAAAGAAAAGCTTCCTGTCATATTTACCATTTATTAATCTGTACATCAAATACATGGTACTTTGGCAAATAGCTTATTCAACGCTTTGTAAATTCCTACCCATCTATCCAGCACTACTGGCAATGATGTTAAGAAAATGCATTGCTTTTGTAGGAAAGGAATAAGATAGGAGATGAATTTTATCTTTAAGTTACCTATTACAGCATATTTTTTTCCAAAACTCAGTAGAAATAAGTATCTGTAGACATTTCCCAGGGTCAGGTGACTTGCACCCACTGAAAAGACAATGCTGTGGGCTTCCCAACCAGAGCTACTATCAGTGGTCTCCACATTGGCCACTCAGTCTGTCCTTCTGTGCACTGAGTGAACAGCCTGTGCGTGTCTCACAGTGCTTACATTTTTTGCTTTAAGAGGGTAAGTCAGTCCTGAAAACTATCCCTAACCAGTTTCTGTGTTCCAGTATTTTGCATTAGCCCTTTTGAAAGCAAATTCTTCCCCAGTGGCTCCCAAGGACATAGGGAATAATTGATTACTCCAAGTAGATGGGTGCACACACTTTCTAGTGACTACTAAGGACACATTCTTAGGGTTTACACCTGAATCAACAGAATGTTCCTGCTGATCCTGTTTCCTAGAATGTTCCCTCTTTCTGCATGAGGAGGTATTCTCTTGCTTTAAGTATCAGCTCACTCACCTCTGCTATAAAGTTTCCATCATTATTACCTACGTATCCCATTAGATGTTGTGATGAATGAATTTTGTTAAAACTTCCATTCAGGAAAGATCTTTGGGGGTGTACAAAACACAACCACTTGCATCTTAATCTCAGAGCTTGCATTTCGCTGGGTTCACTTATGAGCTCTAGAAGTGCTCTTCAGGATGGTTTCCTATTTCTATATAAAGTATCATGTCATCTCTAAATACAAACAGTTTTCCAAATTTCTTTCCAATTTAGATGAATATTATTTTATTTTACTGCCTAATATTATTTGGCCAGGACTTCCAGAAAAATACAATACAAGGGAAAGGCTTTGACTCTTTCATCATTAAGTATAATATTAGCAGTGTTTTTATATAGATGCCCTTATATTGTTAAGTAACCTTCTATTGTTTTTCTGAGCTATTGTACATTGAAAGGACATTGGCTCTGTTGAATGCATTTTCTGCATCAATTGAGATTACCATGTGATGTTCCCATTCATTCTGCAAATTTTAATATAACATTGATTGATTTTCTTATGGTGAACATTTTTTTCATTTGCGAGATAATTACCACTCAGTCACATTGGATACTTCCTCTTACTGTTCTCTTTGATTCAAATTGCTAGTATTTTTAATGCAGTTTCTTTGAGTTTTATTCTCATACAATGTAATCATTCAAAGTATGAATCAGTGACTCAAAAATATATCATATAATTGTGTGTTCATTACCACAAGCAATTTTAGAACATTTTCATTACCCCAAAAAGATATAAAAGAAAAAAAGAACACATAAAACATCTCAAACCCTTAAATGCCCCTATTGTATTTATTTTCTTATTCTGTCACTCAGACATACCTTAGCATGCTTTTTTCTGGGTTAGTGCTGACAACTGAAAATACCTGAGGTTTCTTTAATGATCTGTTAAAAAAAAAGTTTAAAAATTCCTCTTCAGATCTGGTGTCCAGCCTCCATTGGAGGTTCTCCAATGAAGAGCCAGATTGGTATTCAGTGCCCTGTGTCCATTTTCCTTGGGCACAGCTCTTTTCTAGCATTCTGAGCTCAGCTGACTCCAAAATTGTCTGCTTAATTTTTCCTTTTGCATCATCTCCACCTTCTCTCTCAAGTTGTATGGACCTCAGGATTAGTTTCCTGCGTACTCTAAGTTTATCTGTGCTTAAAGTTTGTATTTGGTAAGCCACGTTTGTTAATGGAAAGCACAATTGGAGTTTGGTTGAGCTATTTTCCCTTTCTCCTAGAAGAAACTACTTCTTTTCCCCACAAGGTGTGTCTTCATAATAACTTGTCATGCTAGTGGAGGTGGGTGCCAGCAACCACGGTTTGGGAGACTTACTTACAGTTCTGCAATGTGATCTTGGCCCTTTCTTCCTTCCAGACTGGTGTACAATGTATGTCCAATCATGGATGTACCTCAACAGTTGTTACAGACAGTTCCTGGCTATTTAATAGCTGCCATAGAGGACAAACTGAGTTCACCACCCCGTTATACCACCATATTACCTCATGTAATTACTAGTATTTTATTGAGAATAATTACATTTATATCCATAATGAAAATTAATCATAGTTTCCTTTCTTCTTATGTCATATGTTTTCTTGGTATCACCATATTGTTCAGTTCATAGAATGAAATAGGAAGAGTTACCTCTTCTTCAATTTAAATGTATTTCATAAGTACTGGAGGTAATTATTCTTTGAGTTTGATAGAATATGCTCTTGAAGCTATCTGGTCCTGATCATCTCTTGTTGGGAAGTTTTTATTACAGATTGAATAGCTTAACTTATTATAGGTTCATTGGGATCTCCTATTTATTATTGAGTTAATAGGGTTACATTGCATTGATTTAGAAATTTGTTCCTTTACTCTTTATTATCCAGTCTCTTAGGAAACAATTGTTCATAATATTCATTTATAGTTCTGTTAATTTATACAATATCCATTAATATCCCCATTTCATTTTGGATTTTAGTAATTTGCTTTCTTTCTCTTTTTTAATGAGCTATTTTTTAATGATTTTATTTATCTTTTCCAAGAATCAACTTTTAGTTTTATTCTCTCCACTGTTTTTCTCTTGTTTATTTCATTTATATCCAACGTACTAATCTCTATCATTTCCTTCCTTCTACTAGCTTTACATTTAGTTGTCCATGTGTTTCTAGATTCTCTTAGGTGTGAAGTTAGGATATCAAGACCCACATGGTATGGGTGGAGTCTCATTTTCTTCTAATCAAAGGTTAATACCCACAATTGGGCATGTCACAGCACCTGGAGAAAATCTAGTCAAGCTTCCACCCTATAGTGAGGAATAGATATTGAAAGGAACAGTTGCCTCCATGATATGGATCAGGATTTAGACATGGCTTTTCAAGGGTGCACAATGCTTTCAAACCAGCACACAAACCAATATATAAAATGAACAAAAATATGAATAGGCATTTTTCTAAAAAAGCATATATAGGTTGCTACAAAGCACATGAAAAGATGCTCAGCCTCACTAGTTGTTAGGGAGATGCAAATCAGAACCATGATGAGTTATCAGCTCACCCTATTTGGGTTCCCACCATTAAAAGACAGGAAACTACAAGCATTGTTGAGAATGTGGAGAAGCTGGAACACTTATTCATGTTCGGTAGGAATTTAAAATGATACAGCCACTGTGGAATATCATTTGGCAGTTGCTCATGAAGCTAAGTTTCGAGTTGTCTTATGACCTGGCAATCCCACAACTTGGGTGTAATGGTTGGAGCTATTATGTTCCAAAGAACAGAACATGTTCTCTTAATCTATTCTTGTGGGAGCAGACCTATTGTGGGTGTGACCCTTTAATTAGGTTATTTCAATTGCTATGTGACCCACCCCATTCAAGGTGGGTTTTAATCCATTTACTGGAGCCTTTAATGACAGGATAAAAGTGAGAAAAGCCATAAGAGCTTAGAGAAAAAGTAAACACCTGAAGGAGCTGAGAGAGGAAGCTGCTGGAACCAGAATCAGAAAACAGTTAATCCCAGGGGAGAGGAACCAGCAGAAACTGACCATGTGCCTTCCCAAATCACAGTGGTCTCCAAGATGCTGGCGAACTTTCTTCAGTGAAGGCACCATCCTGTTGACACCTTGATTTGGAGATTTCACAGCCTTAGAATGGTAAATTTGTAAGTTAATAAATCCCCATTGTTAAAACCCATTCTATTTCTCATGTATTGCATTCTGGCTGCTTTGGAAATTCAAAACAACAGATTTTGGCACCAAGAGGGTGGGGTGCTGGATTTGCAAATACTGAAAATGCTGAATTGGTTTTATATTGAATAAGGGAAAGATTCTGGAAGAATTGTGGGGACATTGATAGAAAATGCCTAGATTCCTTCGGACTGTTGGCAGAAATATGGACACTAGAGTTTCTTCCTATGAAGGTCTAGAGAGAAATGACAAATGTACTGTTGCCAATTGGAAAAAAAGTTACTTATGTTTTAAAATGGCAGATAATTTGTCAAAATTGTGTCCTGGTATTGGATGGAAGGCAGAATTTGAAAGCAATGACTGGGATATTTAACTGAAGAAACATCCAAAATAAACGTGGAAAATGCAGTATTGTTTCACCTTCCTGCTTATAATAAAATGTGAACAAAATTGATAGGCTGAAAATTGAACTCTTGAGTACAAAGAAATCAGAAATTGATAATTTTGAAGATTCTGTGTTTATGAAAAATGAGACAAACTCTGGGATCTGTCCCATACCTGCTTGTTAAACAGTGCTCTGAAAATTACTGCTTTTCTCTTTCTTTGCTTTGTATAATTGTTATATTTATACAGTGAGAAAGCTAGATAAATAATACAGGAGAAAAAGAAATAGTAATGATTAGGACTTTTAAAGAATTCTGAAAGAGAATTTATGATGTGTGTGCTCTAAGTTAGAATCTGTTGTTAGGAGTTATTCTGTCATGTTGCAAAAACCCAAGATACTTACTATGTTAGAAGTTCTTTTTTTATATATTAATCAATTTTATTTTAAAGTACAGATATTAAAAGTATACTTCAACAACATTCAGGAAAATCATGCTGTTTTTAATAGATGAAACTGAAGAATATAAATAAACATGATGCATTTTACAAAAAGCAAAATAATGTTATCTACACAAAGAAACATTCTTGGTTCTAAGAAAGCAAAACATCTCAGTGAAGAAACCTTGCATCTGAGTGAAGATTCATCTATAACTTCTTGCTTTGTGAACTCAACAAAATATATTCCAACTTGACATTTGCTTTATCCCATATATGAACGTTACAAAAGATGTTTAAAATCTTTGTTGAAATATATCAAAATTATCATGACTTCTGTGTCTTAGATGCTTAAATAACAGAAGAAACTGTTTCATAGTATCCCTTTGGACTGCAACAGCAGTCTTACATCACAGATTTGCACTGAATTTTTTATTTTCAGGTTCTTCTCCACTTTTTTCTTCCTCCAACCTTCCATCTAACCAAGCAGTTTTAATAAAGGCAATGGAAGGGATTATATTAGAATCTTTTCATCTTTTTTTTTTTGAGGTCTGGACACTAGTAACTCATTCCCCTATTATCAATCTGGTTAGAAAGTTCTGTGTAACCCATGATTAAATATTTCATGTGGATTTAGTGTTATGGCCCTCAAATGGCAACAGAAGTTTCTCTATAGGTGCAGGGATCTAAGCAACCCCTGAGCAAGATGTTATGTACATCTCTTCATGCAACCCAACAGCTAACAGTGAGAGAGAGATTGAGAAGGCTCTTTCAATTTGGAAGAATGTCAAATGAAGATAACTGACTGCTTGCAAGTGTTCTATTATTATTATCTAATTGCAAGTTACCTACTACTTAATTATCTTCCCTTGATTTATGCTTTCTTACTCTTTAAAACATTTCTCCCCCAAAAGGATGAAAATTGTACTTTCATTCATCTCTATTGTCCTGATAGAACATTTAGTTCCCACAGGCTTCTCATGAGAAATAAAGGAGCCATTAGATTTCTGAGCCTTTTAAAAAGAGAAGGCAAATGCCACAAATGTTTTCTGTCTTTTAGTTTTGGAAATTGTTTCTGTTTTTTGTATAAAGAGAAAAGATGCAACAGAACCAACACTACCCTGCCTTCTCCTTGATGTTGCTATCTGTCTCAGTCTCTTTTCTGAAGTTTTAAGCCTCTGTACCTCAGAGTTTGCAGCTGTTTCTTTATGGGTTGATAGAACAACCTGGATGTCCAATGGGTTGACCATGACACAGAGTGGGAATCCAGCCAACCAGTGCCAGAAAGCTTGGGGACCATGATGAGTGAAAACAAAAGCACATGTTCTAAATGTGGATAGATCTGACTGTGGTGATTTAATCCTTTTCTCCCAGAGCAATGGTTTCAGTATCATCCTCAAGACAAGGACTACATCCTGGAAAAATAACCGTTTTCCATGTGTCAGCAAACGTTGTGTATTCTGAAAGGTCACAATCAACGTATGATTTTTTTTTCACATGGGCAGGCACTGGAAATTGAACTCAGGTATCTCACATGGCAGACAAAAGCTGTGCCTGTGGAGCCACCATGGACTGCCCAGAATTTGATTTTGTTTTGTTTTTAAGAAAAAGACCTGAGTCAGTTTGCCTTCCAAGACTGATACTGATCCCAACATCAGGGAGCATGCCACTCTGCTTCTGGGACAGGGCATCCCTTGTCAGGAAACATCTATTTAGAGATGTAGGACCGAAATTGCATCGTGCTTTCTCCTTGGTCTAGCTGTTTCCTTATTTGTGGCAATTTCCAGCATAATACCTTGATCCACTCATCAGCTTCTACTCCTGTGTTTGCACAGAGACAAAATATCCTGAATGGAAATACTAAGCAAACACAATTTACCCTTTCCTGTGAGTAATCAAATTGTATAGCTGAACATCCTGTTAAATCTAGGACCCAAATTCGTTCTGGTGACATTGGGTCTTAGAAATATTTCAGTTCATTCCTATGCAAAGTGAGCCATCTTGATTTCCGTATCCTGACTATGTCGCCCTGTTTGATGAGGTAACCCTCACTGGTGCCCAGATGAAAAACCGAGAAAGAAGTATCAAGTGGAGTTGAAGTTCTTTAGTATTTTATACTATTTAATCAACAAAAAATAAATTAGAAAATGTCTTCTGTGTTGATGCAGAACAGGTTGTTGGTGGCCATTTTCCAGAATATATCTATACATTTCCATATAGCCCCAGGGACCAAAGTCACTTCTGCTTGAGATTTACTGGTTGAGAGACTGAGAACTGGAATCATGTTGGAAGTTGCTAAACCTTATCTGGGTCATAACTTTAGTCAGGTACTTAAAACTTTGAATCCCACCCATTTATACAAATGTAAAATTGGTTCCATAAGAGTACTGGTTTCTAGAATTGACTTTTGTAAGAACTCAATAAGAAAATCTCTACAAGTACCCTAAGTTCAGGTAATGTTGCAGAAAGACATCAAATATAACTTTTAATTAGATAATATTTTAAATAAAGAATCAACATTACCTCCCAAATGTGTTTCAAGCATGAATATTTCTAAATTGATTGGAAAAAAATCTAAATTGGTTAGGGGTGTACTGCTTATTATTTTGTATCCAAAGAGCCCAGTTTTCCATTTGGTATAAAAGGAGAAAAGCAATGTTCCAGAGAGAACAGGGGCTATATACTTACTCCAAGTCAATGCTTTCTTGGAGATTCAAGGGAATAATGAAGAGGATTCATAGTGATGGACATGGGGAAAATTTTAATTCATAGGATGGGAAAAATGCCAGAAAGTTAGATCTATGCAAGGGAGCAGAATCACAAAATGCAAAAGATAAACCTGGATTCACCTGATGCACCAGTCTCAGTGATGTACACTGTAGTCACCCCCGTGCTGAACCCCTTTATCTACAGTCTGAGGAATAAGGATTTAATAAGGGCTCTGAAAATATTCCTGGGATGGAAGCCATAAGAGCATCATTTGTGCCAAAGCTGAGGAGGTTCCTGTGACCTCAGGCTTTCATAAACAGATACCAGCAATTATGATTCTTTGATCAAAATATGGAATTAAGCAGTGTCTCTTTCTATTTATTTCAAAGTGTTTCCATGTATTTGATCTTAAGCTACTTCATGTATTAAGCTTTCTTTCTAGCTTACATATTAACAGTTTTTCTTATTGTGCACTTTCCTATATTTCCCATGTTTTTTTTCAATCTTGGATGAGAAACACCTTGTAAATTGAAATAGCCCAAAACATTTATAATCACAAGCATCTTTTTTGTTCATTTTACTGATAGAGTGGTGGAAAGTTTTACTATTCTTATGGAAAAAATACCCATGTTATCTAAGTCTATAATTATTTACAACAAAGAATACTGCAGTTTTTCATTTTTGTGTCTATAATTTAGTTGTCTATCTTTAGCTCAAAAGATCTTTCTACTGTTACAGACTCTCCCATACTGATCATTCTTATAGCAAGTTATCAGATTTTACCCTTATTAATATGATCCTGTTGCCTTCTTCAAAACATTGTTCTCACTGCTTATCATGGATGTTCTCTGTATCAGGGGCTATAGGCAAAAATGTTTGCCCAATATATGTAGCTTTAGGAGGGTCTAGAAGGAAACTAAAATACAAATATATGATATGATATCACCATCTCATCCCAAGTAATCTTAAAAAACGGTGAAGGAAAATATTCAATTATGCATTGCTTTACTAAAGAAAGGTTTATTGGTCATGATGTGGGTATCCTCATTGAATTATGGAATCCCAGTGCACATATGTGAAAGTAAATGTTCTCTGGCATGCGTGACTGTGTTTTTCATTCTATGTTTTTTATTGGCTTTTTTCCCCATTTCTGCTTGACAATTACAAGTGATGAGTACAAATGTGATTTTTTCCTTTTAGTCTAAATCAACTGTCTTCCATTTTTGTAGATGTTATGAAAACACAAAATGTCAAGTGAATGAACAAACTTTGTATTTACTTTATCACCCCTGTATTGCATTCATCATCAAAATTTCCTTATGTCCTCATGGTAAAAATATTACTGATGCAAAAGTTTAGATTCCTACCCACAAGATCCCTCTGGCAATTGAGATTTCTGATTCAGGGTCACTAGTTATACCTGACAAACATGTATGCCTTTGAAAGTCTCCTTCCTGTCTGGAGGGGAACCTTACTTGGTCACTTTTAAACGTAGTTACCTGAAGTAAACTTAATAATTGGTGA
Source organism: Tamandua tetradactyla (assembly GCF_023851605.1). Lineage (NCBI taxonomy): Eukaryota > Metazoa > Chordata > Mammalia > Pilosa > Myrmecophagidae > Tamandua > Tamandua tetradactyla. The sequence goes on along the minus strand of NC_135337.1, from coordinate 102,746,681 downwards.
TCATGAAACTGTCTTCAAATGTCTGAAATAGTATAAACAGTCAGAAGCTGCAGTCTTCTCTCAACACCATTATATCTGTAAGTGTTGACTGTTGTGTCAAAAGAAGACATCCCAAACATAAATGGCTTAAGATGCTGATCTTATGACATTATATGAGTCTATGGTGTGGAGCACTTTTCCTCTCTTCTGTCTCCTCAAGAGTCTTTATTTGTTTGTTTTTTGGAAGGTGGGTCTGAGTTCATCTTCTTAGTTGAGCTCGTTCACTTTCTGTGTCTTTATTGCCAGTAGGTTGGGCTATTGTGACATTAATTAGGTCAACTGAACTTTCCTTCACATCATCCAGCAGGCCAGTCTGGAATTTCTCACATGGCTGAGATAGGATTCCAAGAATGAGCATCAGAAACAAATCAATGCCTCCTGAGGCACGCTATCAATTTAGCCATACGCTTTTGAGCAAAGCAAAATATCACCATTCCCACCCTGATTCAATGAAGGATAAATAGACCCCATCTAATGATGAGTGGAGCTTCATTTTCATATTCCAAGAGAGGTATATACAAAGAAATTTGGGAGATTGGTGCCATCTTAGCAAGAGTCTACTAGACGTATACATTTCAATGCAAATAAATTTTATTGTGATATTTCAGTAAGTAAGCCTTAAAGCTTCACTTTTCCAATTCTTCAGTCAACAAATGAATGAATTACTTGGAGGAGGAGCTAAAGGGTTAATCTACAGGTTTAATGAGAAGCTATTCAAATTCTTCTCTAGAACTTCAAGGCTTTCCTGGATGTAAATATTCTCTACCAGCCCCTCATCTCAAGCTCACAATTCCTAACCAAAGAAGAAATATACTATTTCTTTCCAGATCCCTCATGGAGTGCAAGGATATCATGTCTGGTTCACTGATAACCAGAGCTAAAGTATTCTTACTTCAGTGTTGTCATCTTAATGTCTTTGTGTCTATACTGCCTTTTGTTTTATTGATTTGCAATTTATCATAGTGAGGTTTCTATTCACTTACAGGAGGTTGGGGTGTTGGATCCTGCTGGGAGATTAGACATTAGAAGTACAGTTAGACAAGAGACTTAGCTATTGGAAAAGGAAGGGAGTTTTGAAGTACTAGATTCATTTTTGGATGGGTTTGCCCTTCCTAAATGGGAGGATTAAACAGATGGGGTCTCAACATACTGTATAGTTACTTGCAGCTAAGGCTTGGAGTGATGTGGTACTTCCAATAGCTTTATGCTCATTTGAACATAGGTGTCATGCCACATTTTCCTAAAGTTATGCAGAAAATATATTTCTTGCTCTTATGAGTCCCCTATGCCATGTTCTCAGAGTTTTCTGTACATATTAACTCTCTTCTCAAATCTAATCATTTTCAAAGGACTTTCTTCCACTGTAGCAGTCAAAAAATAATTAACTTCTGAAGCATTTTCAATGGTCATAAAGTAAAAAGGTCATTTTTAGAAAACCTGCACGAATTTTTTAAGTGGTATAGTTGAAAAACTTCCAAACTATGTCAAGAACTGTGAATTTAATTAGAGATGGCATTCAGCTTCAGTAAAAGAAGCCCAAACACAAATAGTGTCATAGAGAAATTAAGGCTTAATTAAGGATACATCTCAGATTTAGGTAAAGTTACCCAGATCTAGTACAGCAGCTAAATGATCTTACTTAGGATGGGCATTTATGAGTTTTTCTCATCACATGGTTTTCCTTCTCATGGTCACAGAATATGGGCTTCCCTTCAAGACATGGAATCCAAATCTGAGTCAGGAAGACAGGAAAAATAATGAAGGGTGGAGTACAAATGCAGTGCCAAATTGGTCACTATGAAAGATTGAATAATAATGTAAATGTATTATTTTACAAATACTATATCATAAACTCAGTGAATTTGTGCAAAGCAATAACCATGTACCCAGAACCCAGTGTAATAAATAGAACATTACCAGCCCCAGAAGCTCCCTTGTGTGCCCAAATCTAATCACCACTCCCTTCCCCTAGGCCACCACTATCCACAATTCTAACAGCATAGAATTCATTATATCTTTTATTTTATTGATTCTGTCTGTCTATCAGGTATCTACCTATACTAAAATTTCCCATTTTAATCATTTTACTGCACATCAATCAATATTGCAAATTGTATCTACATTTGTCTTTGTATAAGTGGAACCATATCATGCATGTTTTTTTTGTTTAGACTTCTTCTGGGAAACATTCTGTGGTGAGGTTTCTTTTTTTCATAAGGAAAGTACATGTTTAGGTAGAAGAGCCACCTAAGACTGTGGCTTAAATATCTTTAGCCAAAATTCGTTCACATGGTCTTTTGTAAACCTTCCAAAGATGCCCACATCCTAGTCCCTAAAACCTGGGAATAAGGTACACTACCTGACCAGTAACAATCAAGACAGTAGCGGAATTCAAGTTTCTTTTCAACTGATCTTAAATCAAGAAATTACGTTGGATGATCTGGGTGGGCCCAATGTAAAGTCAATGGACCTTAACTGCTGAGGAGAGTGGACGAGTCTGTGTCAGAGGATGTGACTGAGAAGGAACTGGCTTTGTAGACGGACATGGACATGGAGCCCAGGAATTCTCTAGAATCTGGAACATGCAAGGAAAACAAGTATTTCCTTAGAGACAATGCACTGTATCACATCTCTTCTGATGGAATGATTTTAGATCAATTTGAACCTTTTTAGATTTTTCACCTCGGTACTGAATGAAAAGATTTGTGTTATTTTTGACCCCTAATTGATGATGTTTTCTTACAGCAGAGACAGAAAACTGATACATATTGCAAACCCTAGATTGTGGGTTTGGCTATATATATATATTGCCCCACTAACAAAATCAGATTTCTGCTATAACGTTAAGGTCCACATGTAACTGGAAATTTTCAATGGTTTACACAAGGAATAATTAAACAAGAAAATTTTATAAAGAGGAATAAATAAGGGATATTTAACCTTTTCTTTGTGAAATATGTAATTAGGCTGTGCTTAAAACAACTCTGTGAGATTGTAACAGGTGAAATATATATGTATGTATATACCTCAAAATAATCACAAAAAGATTAAATTAATAAATTATTTAATTAAAAGATGGTTTTAGAGCCAGTAAGAAAACGAAGGAGCTTGAAATAAATGGTTTTAGTACAATTCATTATTTTTTGGGGGAAAAAATGTCTACCCATATATATTAAGATATGATGATAACTGATACTGGAGAAAGATGCAAAGTAGCATAAAATTTCTAAATGAAATATAGCTTGCCAGTATGAGTTTAAACTGAGATAGGGAAGCACAAAAGAAATAGCTGTTAAAATAATTGAGGATTTGTGTCCATTAAGAACAAGCATGTCAAAACTTTATAAAGTAAATAAAAGCACTTTGCTTCACCACTTCCTTCAAATTCTAACAAAATGCTTTATATCACAGAAGTAGCATTTTTAGAGCAACCAATAATATTTTTTTCCCAAAAGTGACCCAAATTTGGAAGAAGCTCTTTCAAAATTGACAGGATTTAATGACTAGACATCTAATTATAGACTTTTCACAGTTAGAGGGTAATTCCTACAGCAGAATTAAACTGCTATCAAAGACCTATGGTAAGGCCATGGTGGCTCAGCAGGCAGAATGCTCACCTGCCATGCCAAAGACCGGGATTCAATTCCCAGCACCTGCCCATGCTAAAAACAAAAGACCTATTGCCACACAGGTGTTTATGGTGGCAGTGTTCTTGACTTACAATGGATGGAAGTGGTCTAAGGGCACATCCACTAAGGATTGGTCCAGGGATCTGTCATGTATACGTAGAACAAAGTACTGAAGGGTTGGAAGGAGGAATGAACTTGTGAAACAAGCAACTATGTGAATGAAACTTGAGGACGAATGTTGAAATAAAAAGTCAGCAACAAAAAGGCAAGTGTTATCAAGCCTCACTCATGTAAACTAACTATGATATACAAACTCAGAGAATTGAAATTGAGGTGATGTGTAATCAGATTAAGGCCTTTGCAATAGTTCCTAGATTGTGAACTCTTATAGCACTATTCCAGAGTTGTAACTGTTGTCTCTAAATTCTGAGATGCTGAGCTATTGTGCATTTCCTGGTTGTCCCCTGGAACTTCAGGTATTTTTGTGATATCTGAGATTCAGAGTGAGAGCTCTGAAGCTATTAAAGTCAGCATTACTACCATATCACAACTGTTTAAAAAGTTGAAAGGGTGATCAGACTTCAACTACAGATATGAATGAGGCTGATCTGTAAAGGGCTATGGGAAATCAGAATGCAGGGTAAAGGATGATATGGTCTGTATTTTAAAGCTTTGACTTCTCCATGAGATTAAGTTCAGAGATGTTTATTTGGTGCAAAATTTATATGCTTGGTAGCACACTAATTTAACTTGAATGGCCATTTTATTCAAACACAATAATAACATGGAATCTTGAATAGGGAGAGAGATCTTGTTGGTTTGGACAGATTGGTGTGATGCCCTGATACATTCCAGAGTAATTTGGGCAGAGAATATAAAACTATTTGTAAAGTCCCTTTGAAGGCCTGAGGAGAAACAAGGAAGAATTAAACTTCCCCACCTGGGGAATTCCTGATATTCTCACAATCCTTGGGGACTACCAATTTAATAGCCTCAATCCTGGGGCTTGCCCTGATGAAACTTATTCCTGCAAAGCAGAAGCTAAGCCTACTTAGAAATATGCCTAAGAATCAGCCTCAGAGAACCTCTTCTGTGCCTCAGATGTGGCCTCTCTTTCTAAGTCCACTCAGCAGATGAAGTCACTGTCCTCACCTCCTAAATCGGATATGAATGTTAGGGATGTAAATCTCCCTGGCAATATGAGATGTACCTCCCAGTGATGAACTGAGACCTGACATCATTAGCTTGAGAAAGCCATCTTGAACAAAATGGGGAAGAGAAAAATGAGACAAAACAAATTCTCAGTGGCTGACAGATTTCAAATAGAGTAGAAAGGTTATTCTGAATGTTATTCGGACGCATTATGTAGATATCCCTTTTAGGTTTTGGTGTACACAAATAGCTAAAAGGAAGTACATGAAATGGTTAAATTGTATTCCCATAGCATTTATTTCTGAAGATCGTATAACTTTATAGCCTTAGCAATGTGATCATGTGAATGTGAACACCTCGTGGCTGCCCCTTCCTTTATCCAAGATATGGGCAGTTGAGTAAAAAATAAGGATCAAAATTAATAAATAATAGGTGGGGATGAGAGGTAAAAATATTGGATAAATTGCAATGCTAGTGGTCAATAAAAGGGAGGGTAAAGTCTAAAAGATGGATGGGTTTTTTCTTTATCTTTTTCTTTTTATTCTTAATTTTGTTTTCTGGAGTAATGCAGATGTTCTAAAAATGATCATGGTGATGAATACACAACCGTGTGATGACTTTGTGAGCCATTGATTGTACACCGTGTATGGACTGTATATGTGTGAAAATATCTCAACAAAAAAAATATTTTTAGTTCCAGCATCAACACTGACCTCTTCCCAACACTCCAAAGTTTTTTTGATTACCTGCAGGTTTCACTTAAACAAGTTCTTCCCTTAAACTCTCCCATCTCAATGAAGAATAAAATTATTCACTGATGTGTTCCAGTAACAAAAAAATCTAGTAGTTGTCCTTGATTCTCTTCTACCTCACCACAAATGTTTGAGAAAGTCCATCTTGAAAACAGGTGACAGATATGATGGAGTTTATTCCAACTTCTGCTCGTAATATAGCCCAGGCCACAGGCATTTCTTGCCTACTGACTAGAAAAGCCCCGTAATTGATCTCTCTACTTCCAATTTGCCTACTTGCCTTCTATTTGCAGAATGATTTTTAGAAGCATAAATAAATACCCTGCATAAAACCTTCATCAAGCTGATCATATTTGGAATATTTGGAAGCTCAAGTCCCTGCCTTCCTGTCCTACCCACCTCTTGTGACAATCTGCTTTGGCCTTGGCAATCCACCTACAGTGACCTTCTTGTTCATACCAGATTTCCAAATGCATGAAAGATCTCACATTGGAGAGAAACCGTATGAGTGTCATCTACGTGGGAAAAATTTCACACATCCTTCTACACTTAGGCATCATGAGAACTCACAAAGAAGGGAATCATGTGGGTGTTTTCTGTGTGGGAAAGTCATCAGTCCTATTCCCTTAGAAGATATGCATGAACTGACGCTGGAAAAAGAAACAATATGAATGCTAGATATGTGGGAAACACTTCACAAGCTACAGTGAATCACAGGTTAATAAGAGTATCCCCACAGATTGTTTGCAACAGATTCTGGTCTCAAATATCTACCAGACAAATGGGAACCCAGTATTCTGGTGTCAAAAAGTGGCAAATTTAATCATAGTATATATGTTACTATGAAAAAAATGACAAACTGTTTAAATGACAATGTATGAATTAAATGCAAAATATCTTACAAGCACCTCAGAAAGATTTCTCTTGAACCAAATATGTTGTCGACTCAATCATAGGATGGTGAGCAGCTCCCTGGTCTTTACTCACTGGATTTTATCGGTGCCCCCCCATCCTGTTTGAAGCATTGCTGCATTGCCACAGGGGACCAAAGTCCCCCATGGGTGAGAATCACTGGCTGAGAGACTGAGAATTGGAAGCATCTTTACAAAGTTAACAATAATGCCCCAGCCCTTTCTTCTTTTACAGCCTTAAGCAGGTACTTAAACCATGAAACCCCAGCTTTTTCTAAAAGTGTGAAATCAGGTACATAATAGTACTGCTATTATAAAATGGATGTTTGTAAGACTTCAATGGGAAAATCCATACAAACGTATTAAGTTCAGTAATGTTGGATAAAGAGATCAAAATATATCTCTTAATTAATCAATATTTAAATAAAAGAATAGATGATACTTCTTAACTTGCCTTATAGGAAGGAAATTCCTAATTGACTGAACATAAGTGTGATCAAGGAGTGTATTGCTTTTTTTTTTTTTTTTTTTTTTAAAGGAAAGACAGAGAGAAGGAAGGAAGGATAGAAGGAAGGAAGAAAGGGAAACATCTTTAAACATTTTCTTGTTTTTATTGTATTCTGTTTCTCCGTTTTTGTTACATGGGCTGGGGCCGGGAATCGAACCGAGGTCCTCCGGCATAGCAGGCAAGCACTTTGCCCGCTGAGCCACCGCGGCCCGCCCGAGTGTATTGCTTTTGGTTTCATATCCAAGAAGCCCATTTCTCCACTTGGTTGAAAAAGAGAAAAAAAAATGTTCTGGGAGAACAACACAGGCTGTATGCTTATCCCAAGTGCAGGCTTTGGAGACACCAGCCCTTAGTGAAGATGGTTTCATCACCTATAGAGATGGTGAAAACTTCGGTTCAAAGGATGGGAAAGATGGGAGAAAGTTAAACCAATGTGAACAAGCAGATCCCATGAGGAGGAGTGATAGAAACTGGAATCACGAAATGCATCCTGGTCACTTAGGGAGTTAGAGTCAGCAGGAACCATTTCCATTGTCCCCTGACCAGTGTCCCAAAGGGAAATGATGACTCAGGGGTGAAGCAACAAGGAATATGCTAATGAGAAACACAGAGAGAATTGTGCTAAAGATAAGTTAAAAGAAAGCTGTAAATATCTCCTGTGCTGCTGCTAACTCTCATCCTGTACAATTTGTGCTGAAAAGAACAAGGTGGTTTCTTTGTGACCCTAACTCTGGTTAGCAGAGGGATGCCTGATTCTTCCTGCTGTCTTGTTTGGATACAGAGCTGCAAACTCCAGATTCCACCTCCCAGGCAGGAATTCAGACTTCTGCAGGGAGTCCTAACTCTCTGAAATGCTTTCAGGTGAGAGACAGAGCCCAGTAAATAATGCAGGAACGGGCAGAGAGAATGGACACAAAAAACTCTGTCCATGGTCGTCTGAAACATAATCCTACATAGGCAAGAACAGAGAGATCTCCATACTTGATTATTTTCTTGATTAATAAACTAATATTTTATTTATTACATTTTTAAAAATGTGCGTTGGATGGAGAAATGCATGGATCATTGTGGAAAATCAGGGATGTGAATGGAAGACGAATTAGAGGATGCTTTTGGAAGAAGTAAACAGATCCAGGAAAAGCAGAATCTCTGTCCAAAGAGTTTTTTGTCATTAAGAGATTTATGGGATATTATCAGTTCAAGAATGTGCATCCAAGTGAAAATATTATTCCCTCCATTAAAAATTGGCTATATTTGAACACAATTGTGTATTTATGAGAAAGACTCAGATAAGAGATATACATATTACCTTGCAACACAGTTCATACGGCAGGCTGACATGCTCTCTCATTTTGGTTACTCACCTGAAAAACAGTTTATTTAATAGGTGACTAGAAGAATAATACAGCATAGCACATTGAACTAATTTTATTAAACATGAGGCCGAGTATATTTGTGATATTGTTAGCCATTTCCTTGCTCTATTTCTCTCACTATTCAAATTTTTGCTTTTGTTCAACTGTGATTTGCGAATTTTTATTCTTGTTTATGTTTGCATGTGTTGAAAGAAAAATTGAATATTTTCCCAGCCACTTAATTTTTGCCATTTAACTTTTTTCTGAATTTATAGTTGTATCTATGGGAAATGGTTAAAAATTAATTTTGTTTGGTCAAATCAGTTGGCGCCACATATTGTTATTCCTTATTTTTTTCAAACCTAAGAAGATTTTCAGCATCATTTGTGTTGATGAATCACCTTGTATATGTGTTGCCGAAATGTTTTCCTATTGTTACAGTTTGACTTTTATGGTTGGATGTTTTTTACACATCATCACCTCTCTCACAATGTGGAAGACATTCTTATTTTGCCTTCAATTAAAGAGAGCCTTTAACTTTTTCATCAATTATTATACAGTTTTAAAATACAACTTGTCCTCAAAATGTAAATTATAGCTCATTGAATAATGCCTGTTTGTTTGGGAATTAGTCATCTTCTCCCTCTATTTTTGGGTAGTCCCACCAACAACATGGAAACAGTAAATGAAACCGAAATTTCAGAATTTCTTCTTCTGGAAATTTCAGAGGAACCAGAACTGCAGCCCTTCCTCTTTGCGCTCTTCCTGTCCATGTACCTGGTCACTGTCACTGGGAACCTGCTCATCACCCTGGCGACCATCTGTGACACACACCTGCACACACCCATGTACTTCTTCCTCTCCAACCTGTCCTTTGCTGACATCTGTTTATCCTCCACCATCATCCCAAAGATGCTGGCGAACATCCAGTTGCAGAGGAGAGTCATAACATATGCAGGCTGCCTCACCCAGATGTACTTTTTCTTACTCTTTATGGGGTTGGATGACATTCTCCTGACCGTGATGGCTTATGACCACTTCCTGGCCATCTGTCACCCCCTGCACTACACAGTCATCATGAACCCCCGGCTCTGTGCCCTGCTGGTTTTGGGGTCCTGGATCATAATTGTTCTGAATGCTTTGTTACAAAGCTTACTGGTGCTGTGACTGTCCTTTTGGGCACCAGTGGAAATTCCCCACTTTTTCTGTGAATATAATCAGATGTTCCAACTTGCCTGCTCTGACACCTTCCTTAATGAGATAGTGATGTATTTTGCAGCTGTGCTGCTGGGTGGAGGGCCATTCATTCGCATCGTTTTCTCCTATTCTAAGATTGTGTCCTCTGTATGTGCAATCTCATGAGCTCTGGGGAAGTATAAAGTGTTTTCCACCTGTGCATCCTACCTCTCTGTGGTCTTCTTATTTTATTGCATGAGTATTGGTGTGTACATGAGTTCTTTTTCTATGCCTAGTGCACACGCAAGTGCCCAAGCCTCAGTCATGTACACTGTGGTCACCCCCATGCTGAACCCCTTCATCTACAATCTGAGGAACAAAGAGATAAAGGGGGCTCTGAAGAGACTCCTTGGTGGAAGAGCATAAAATGTTCATTGGTCCTGGGGCTGAAGAAGTGCAGTGATGGAAGGGCTGAAACCCTCAGTGACTAAAGTTATGATTCTTTGAAATTTCATGGCAATTAAACATATGATAGAGCTATGACATTAAATATGTTGAAGAAAAGATTAAATTATGCATGCTGTTACTAAAAGAAGAGAATTGCTGTTGATGGTTTTCATCAACTCATAAAAAATCTTTTTTTTTTCATCAACTCATCAAAATCTTGATTTTGATGTGGAAGATATTATGCACTGAGGTGCAGGACTGGGTTGCATGTTCTGTATTACTAATGGGAAAGAAATAATACTCTTTTCATTCCTATAAATTAAGTAGCTGAATTTTCTCTAATTTTTGTCAGAAATATTAATTTAACAAAAATTAAATCATGCATTTAATGCAACACAATCTGTTGTTTGACACTTTCTTCCAACTTTTATAGGTTTAATGTTCAAAACTCTGTTCAATCACCATGGCGAAATGATGATTTACTCAAGAGCTTGAAACCCAGCCTAATGATTCCTCTGGGAATGGAGTTTTGTGAGTAAGGGCACAAGTTAATCCTGAATACGGATGCATGTCTATTCAACATCTACTGCTGAAAACAAATGGAATCTCAAAGGCAGTCACTTTTTAATATGCTTCTCTGAAATCAACTGTAATAACAGTGTGACTGTAAACACTGTCCTCAGATATCTGAAGGAATCCTCAGTATAAAGAGCAGTTGATTTTTCTGTCTGCAATTTTGCTCACATTGATTATTTTCATGATTCACCTCTAATCTTTGAATTGGGAAATCTTGGTGCATATATGTCAATTTACATATGCATTGGGATGTGTACTAAAGATCATGTTCTACATTATGTCAGTGTATGATAAATATGACTCTTTCCATTCCTCTAAACAAATAGCTGCCCTGTCTCTACATTCCTCATAAACTTTAAAGAACATAATTGAAAAATTTATGTATATTCTCTTTCATCCAATTTTTAAATCACCCATATATTCAAAACCCCCTTCAATGCTCATGAAGAGATTATGACAATGTAAGTGCTTGAAATCATTCCTAAAATACTCTTGGGACTGTTTTGATTCTGGGCCATGACTTATTCCTACATAAACATGCATTTCCCTCCAACATCTCCTGCTTTCTTGCAAGGGAACCTCAGCAGTAGTCACTTTTTAATACACTTATCTGAAATAAACTTGAATAAGTGTGTTTATACATACTATTTCATGCATGTGATGGCATGACCAATAATAAGAAGCAGTCAATTATTCTTAATACCCTCAGTTCTTTTCACATTGTCTATTGTTTCAGCTCATAATTGCTGCATAACAGACTGTCTCAAAAGTAAGTGGTTTATGAGAATGCAGCCAAGTCTGTGTTGTGGAGATATTCTGATCACTGCAACTGCAGTGCAGTCAGCTGTTTGTCAGCTATGAAGGCTCGGCTGGTCATGGTTGTGTCCCCTCACATATTGGGATTAGGTGGTAATAGGTTGCTCTAGGGCGCACATGACAGCGGTGTTTCCTCCACATTTCTCTCATCCTACAACAGGCTAGCCTGGGGTTCTTCACATGGCTGAGGTAGAGACCTAAGGGAGAGCTGCAGAAACACACTGAGGCCTCTTAATGTAAACTGTCACTTCCACGGTATTCTTTCAGCCAAAACAATTTAAACACTTTCATCTATGTATAGAAATCATAACATAACCATTAACTAAGTAAATTAAGTACGATTCAATGATATGGGAGTAAAATTAAATGAGAATTTCCATATAATTGGTAGAAACATGCCATGGTGCATAAAAGATCTAAATATATTTCTTATAATTAATAAAGATATTATAAATGAAGGACTCTATAACAGGTCCTAATTTCTGTTACAAGCATTGCATTCTTAAGTGTTTTGGCAAAGCCTCATCAAACAAAAGAGTGCAGCACCCATGGGTTTATGTTAAGTAAACAGTTATCCACTCAGTTGAAAAGGACAATAAGATATTTCTGGAGACAACAACAGGGGCCGTATCCTCCCCAGAGTCAGTGCCTTGGAGATCCAATGGATCTAGTCAAGATAGGTTTACCCAGCCTTAGACCTCAGGTAAGCATTATGTCAAGGATTGGAAGGGTTTTTTTAATGTGGTTAGATCGATGGAAGGAAGATTAATTCATCAAGGATGAATCATACGACTGGATTCATCTCATAACCTGGTCTCTTGGGAACAGACCATTAGCTGGAACATTTTTTTCTGTTCAGACTACTTTACCAAAGGTGTATGATGGATCAGTGATTGGAATAATAAGAGGCAATTGTGCCAAAAAGACAGTTACAAGGAAGCTGTTAATATCTCTTCTATAGCTGTCCCTCAGCTTTTGCAACCACAGGCTACATTTATCTTTGAGGTTGTAATTCTGGCTGGGGGACCCATGCCTGACTCCTTCCTCCTGTCTTTTGTCTCGGGAGAGAGCTTCATTCTCCTTCACCACACATCCAGGGAAGAATTGAAACTTCCACCTGGAGACCTTCCTTATGAAGACACCATGAAGTTAGTTGGAGAGGCAAGTAGTACTGAAGGAAGGGGTCAGGTCAAATGGAACCTGAGAGATTTTATCTGAGGTCATCTGAGTGCTAATTGAGTGTTGCCCATGACCGAGAATTCTTCTTGCTTGCTTTCATGTTTGCTTAATTTATTAATGCATTTAATATTTTTCATATTCAAAAAATGAGAATTCCATTGAATTTAGTAATTCAGGAGTTAATGAACTCCTGCATTATTAGGAATAGAAGCACAATTAGAATAATAAATATGAGTTAAATTGAATCTAGAAATGCAGATGATCTGTCCAGGGAGATTTGTAGTTAAGCCATGTAGGGAAAAGTGGGGTATTTGCAGTGAAGGTAGGTGCTGGAGGTGAGAGCATTTCTTTCTTATTTTAAAGATAAGATATATTTGATGATGTGCGTGTATGGATGGGAAATTTCCAGTCCAAAGCAGGTAAATCCTATGTTGAAACATCAGTTCATGAGATATACTTTATCACGCTGGCTATTGATATAAAATACGAAAAATTTTAGTTGGTGAAAGGGAGATAGTGAAGCCTTTACTTGACAATTATTCCTTTATTGGTGAGGTTAAATATATGTTTGTTTATTAGCCATTCACTTCCTCCTTTGCAAACTGTTCAAATTTTTATTTATGTATGATTAGATCTGAGTGTTTTATTCTCTTTTTATTTTATGTCAAAAACAAACTGCAGGCTTTCCACCAATTTTGTTGTTCTGAAATTAGTTGTTTTATGTCTGTATAGACGTAATTGAGATGTAATGTTTGAAAGATAATATACTTTGTGTGGTTCAGTCTATCAGTGTACATATCATGTTTCTCCCACTGCTTTTCACACTACAAAAGAGATTTCATTTGAGCTAATAAATCACTTTTTATGCACATTTCATCTTGTTTTCATATCTCTGTTCACCACTGAGGTGGTCTTACTGCTGCAGATACTTCTGGCCAAATGGAGTCCCTTAGCCACATGTTGTATCTCCTCTCCTTTATTAAAATGGTCCCTAAGGATTCCCACAAATAATAATGACTATCCTCTTTATTTCCAATTATGGATTTGCATTGTGTTCTCTATATCACCTCTGCTCTAGCATAGCAAATACACGCAGGCATACACACAGACACACACAAAAACAGCACACCATGGCTTCCCTGGCTTTGACCATGGTCACCGTGACGTTGACCTTGTTTTACACCTTCACTGACATGCAAGAGTCAAAGCCCCATTGTACCTTTATTCCCCTGCTTCCTCTTTCAGTTTTCCCCCACTGGTGCAAATGGAATTTGTTACCCCCTCCCACCAGGAAAACTGCACTTCCCCATTCAGGGATGCCTGGAGTAATCACTTTGTGAACCTTTTCTTTTGATATTGGCACAGGAAGATGACAGCTCTTTTCCTGCAGTTAAATTGGATGGAAGTGACAGGGTTTTCCTTTTGTTGACTTCCAAGGCTTTTTACCTTATTATACTGCTCACGCCTTCAGGGATTTAATAATATTCTATGTAATGGGCTAAAGCGGTGACTGAGTTATAACAGTAGATGAATAAACACATATTTTGTGAATGATGGAAAGCATGTTGTTCTAGTCTGCTCACTGCTGGAATGCAATATACCCAGAAATGGAATGGCTTTTAAAAAGGGGAATTTAATAAGTTGCCAGTTTACAGTTCTAAGGCTGAGAAAATGTCCCAGTTAAAGCAAGTCTATAAAAATGTCCAATCTAAGGCATCCAGGGAAAGGTACCTTGATTCAATAAGGCTGATGAAATTCAGGGTTTCTCTTTCAAGTGAAAAGGCTCATGGTGAACACAGTCAGAGTTTCTCTCATCTGGAAAGGCACATAGTGAACATGGTCAGGGTTCCTCTCTCATCTAGAAGGGTACATGGCAAGCACGGTGTCATCTGCTAGCTTCTTCTCTGGGCCGAATGTTTCATGAAGCTCCCCAGGAGGCATTTTCCTTCTTCATCTCCAAAGGTCACTGGCTGATGAACTCTGCTTCTAATGGCTGTATCATTCTGCTTTGCTCTCTCTGAATCACCTTCATTCTCCAAAATGTTTCCTCTTTTATAGGACTTCAGAAACTAATCAAGACCCACCCAAATGGGTGGAAACGTGTCATCACCTAATCCAGCTTATCAACCACTCTTGATTAAATGACTTCTCCAGAGAGATGATCTAAATACAGTCTCAAACATGCAGTATTGTATAAGGATTAGAAGGAATGACTGCCTTTACAAAATGGGATTACAACTAAAACATGGTTTTTCTAGGGTGCATACATCCTTTCAAACCAGCACAAATGTTTTTTCATAGGAATCTTCAATGATGAGAGAAAGAGAAGCAGGGAAAGGTTGAAGAATGGTGAGGATAAATTGCTAGAAGCATGAATGCCATATTCTTGAGATGTTTGCTCAGAAAGGTTCAAAATGACATTTTTCTAGTGAATTAGAATAAAATGATAGAGATCATATCAAAGGGCAACATATCTAGTATGGGTATGTTCAAAATCATTTCAAGAAATTCTTTGTTGACTATGTGTGCTATTTTGAAACTGTTATGTCTCCCAGAAAAGCCATGTTTAATCCAGATCCAATCTGTGAAGGTGATGATCTTTTAATTTTGATTCAATAGTGTAAATGGGAAAATTTTGGCTAAAGTATTTCCACAGAGATGAGACACATGCAAATATGAATGTAAGCTTTTAATTAGACAGAGATGTGACTCCACTCATTCCAGGTGATTCTTCATTAGTTTACTGCAACCCTTCAAAAAAGGAAATATTTTGGAGAAATGACAGAAATGATAGACATGACAGAAACGACAGAGCCAACAGAGAGAGAGCTGACACAGATTCCAACACTTGGAAAACAGAGACATGGATATTTGGAGATGCTTGGAACCCAGCAGCGATCACCATGACTTGTTAAGCAAGAAGAACACGGAAAGAGCCAAGAGAAGCCAAGAGATGAAAACCAGCCCTGGAGAAGCAAAGTGAGGAATCTAGACAGGAACAGAAGGTGAAAGCAACAGAGTCCAGGAGCAAGGGGCCAGCAGAAGCCAGCCATGTGCTTTCCCAGCTGATAGACCTTTCTTGAATTAAGATATCTTAATATATAATATACTTCCTTCACATTTACCTTCCTTGAATTAAGATATCTTTCCCTGAATGTCTTACTTTGCACATTTTTATGGGCTTAGAACTATAAACTTTTAACTTATTAAATTACCCTTTTAAAAAGCCACTCCAGTTCTCATATATAACATTGTGGCAGCTTGCAAACTAGAGCAGTATGTGTGTTGTTTTATGGGTGTATCTACATTGATGTGTGTGCATCTAAGCATGCATATCCATGTCATTTGTGTGTATGCTGTGTGTTGTGTATACTGGGCATGTGTAGTAGTAAATCTTCTATCTTGATCTATATGTGTTATATGTTAATTGTGTGTGTTGTGTGCTGTGCCCGTGTGTGTGTACACAAAAGCACATTGTAAGTCACAAGGTAATATGCCTTTCATATTTTGGAAAATGGGCAAAAATTTTTGGAAAGTACTTCACTAGGGGTAAGAAAAGCTTAAGGGGCAAGTCAGTCCTTCCAAGTGGGGGAAAATGTCTTTGAACGGAGCCCAAAAATTAGACCAAGCTTGGAGTGAGTACAAGCAGCCAGCGTGGGAGCTGTGGCTCCTCCAGACTCAAGAGCCACAGGTGGAGCAGATGACTTTCCCGTACCTGCCTCGTGATCACCTGCCTCCCTTTTAGGGAATGATCTACCTGTTTTTCCTGTGCCTATCACATATTTGTTAGATGATAGTGGTTTTCATATGGTCCAGCAGTGGATGAAATAGGACTGTTTTTCTGTTTACTTTCAAGACATTACCTTCTTTACTATTCTTGATATTGTGATTGTCGTCTGTTTGATTCTTTTTCTTTTTTTAATATTTTTATTATGTGATCTGTTTTTGATAACCCAATGGTTACATTCCATTCCTGGTTCTATACCTCATACAATATGCAAATAACTTCCCAGATTACAGTGGATATAAACATGCACACCACAATTATTGCTTTCTCTGATGTGCCTTTCTCCTTTGGATGTATTCCTAAGGAAATTATGTCACATGTACTTATTAAATTGTTCTCTGACTACTATAGTTAAAGCTAAGTTCCAAATGAGCAGCAACTCAGATATTTGTTCATCTGTGTGTTTTCACAGTTGTTTCTGAATTTATGTCCTTTTATATAGGAATAAAGTTTAAGTACATTGGAAATAAATACATTCATTTATTAGTCAAATAAGCCAACTGGGTGGTCTCTCAGCTCTGGGCTGTGCTACATTGACTCTACATGAACTCAGAGAAAAATTATTGGCTTCCATTCTCCATGACACCATCCAACAACCTCTATCTTACTTTGCAACTCACTTGGTGATGCCTCTGAGATGAAGACCTCTCTGTGAAAGTCTTAATTCCTTCCATGGTTGTTGTTAATGGAGGTTAAAGCTTTTTCCACAGACAAATCAGTAGGAAGGAGTCAGATATCTTCTCCCAGCCAGATTTAGGACCCCAAAGAAGCAATCATGCCTTACCTGGTCAGAAATCACACAGTATGAAGGAGAAAATCAGTGGAGATATTTAGAGCTTTTCTTGAGCTACTCTTTAGCACATTTCCTTCTATTCCTCATTAGGGCATACCCTTGTTATTTCACCCCTGAGCCATCATTCCCTTCTAGACACTGGTCAGAAAGGAGAAAAGAGAAATGGCTCCTGCTCACTCTCTGTTCCCGAGAGAACCAGGTACATCAGATGAGTCCAGCTTTTGTTGTTCCTTCCCCTCATATATCCTACTGCCTTGCAGTGTTGTATCCTTTCCCATCCTTTGAATTAAAGTTTATACCACAACTAATAATTCCAAAGCAATCTTCAGTACCTTGCAGCCCAAATCATTGCCTTTGTGAGAGGGCACAACCTCTGTTATTTTCAGTAGAACACTACTTTTCCCTTCACAAAAAGGTGGAGAACTGGACACCTTGGCTACGAAATTTTAACCAGTACACCCCTTTGCTTAATGATGTTTTTTCCAGTCAATTAAGAACGTGCCACCTATAATGCAAGTTAAGAGGGGCCATTTAGTCCTTTATTTATAAAATGTTTGTTAATTGAAAGAGATCTGTTCTTATTTATACAATATTACATGAGCTTAGCACCTTGATGGGGAATGTTTTATTGAATTCTTACAAAAGTCCACTCTACAAGTGTAGTACTGTAGTGTGCCCAATTCTGGAATTTACCAAAATGGGTGGGGAACAAAGGATTAAGCAGCTGTCTAAAGTTATAAACGAAGTAAGTGCTGGTACACTGTTTGAAGCCTTGCAAAAATATTTCCAGTTCTCAGTCTTTCATCCAGTGGATCTCAACCATGGGAGATTCTGGACCCCTGCTATTATATAGCAGTGCCTGGAGATATTTATACTTTATCAACAGGAGAAGAAGGGGTGCAAATACTATCCAGTGGGCAGAGACCAGGGGTGCCACTAAATATCCTACAATTGTGCAATTGTGTCAATAATGTATTTAGCTTAAGCCAAATATTTTTGAGGTGCTTATTAGATATTTTTGCTTTATTTTATTAATTTAATTATTAATAGTTGGCTTTTAATGTACTTACACTAATATATATATACGTGCAACAGAAGTTTGGCATTTTAATTGTTTCTAAGCATGAAATTCCATGGCATAATTAACTTTTACCATGTTGCGCTGTCATCCTCTCTTTCCATTGTTAAATTTTTTCATCACCCAACAAGAATCTCTTACCTACTAAGCAATAACTCCTCAGTATCCCTCTCTTCAGCCTTCATAACCTAATCTACATTGTGTTTCAATGGATGTACTTAAATCCAGAGGTAGAAAAATCTCAAGTGTAATCACAGACAAAGGACAAACGAAATGTGCTATATCCATACAATGGAATAGAACAAACATAAAAAGAAAAAAAAGCTCTGACTTATCATAAATCATGAATCGACCTTGGATACTGGTGCCTAATCTAGTGTAGTTTCTACATCGCCTTTGGCAGACACTTCTTTTTCTAGGATTCAGGAAACCAGCTGGGCTTCCAGTAATTGTCCTCCTGGGACATTGTGAGAAGCCAGAGAGGCAGTCTGTTCTCTGTGGGCTGTTTGTGTCCATGTACTTGGTCACCTTCATAGATGACCTGCTCATCAGCCTTGCCATCATCTCAGAAGCCTGACTCGACAGGTCCATGTACTTAGTCTTCTCCAACCTGCCCTTTTGTTATAATCGTTTCACCTCCATTAACGACCCTAAATTACTATCTGATATCCGGCTTTACTTTTGATACCTGGTTAATTCAAGTTTATAATTTGTAATTTTTCACTGTTCTTCCACTCTTGCACAATTTACAACTAACTGTGATGGCTTACAAGTGCTTCATAGCTGTCTGTCAGCACCAGCACAAAATGATCACCTGGAGCCCTGTCTCTGTGCCAGTACCTTCTCATGACCTTTTTGTCAACATTCCTGAAAAGTTTTAAGTATCATGACTTTCTGTCTGTGAAGTAATTGAAATGTCTCACTATTTCTGAACACCCTGAAATTATCAAGCTCAACCTTTCCATGTCTTCCAACTTTAGCCAAAGAAACATAACCAAAGGTCACATGGAGCTTCAAAGAAAACATGTGTATTCCTAATTTAAAAAAACAGTTTCATGGCATAATGTTGAGCAAAGAAAAGCCAAATGCAAAAGACACATTATATGGTTATGTTTATGTAAACTCAAATTGTGAATATAATTTATAACACTTAAGTATAGGCATTTGAATGGTTAAAAGAAGAAATTTGGGATAAATAGTTAGATAAAATCACACAAAATTAAAAAAACAAATACAAATCTGTTACAATTTTGAATATGGATGTCTCTGGCGAAGGAATAGGTGATTAGATTCGAGTACACAGAGAGTTTCAGGGGCTACTCATATTCTATTTCTAGGACTAGATTCTAGTTACATGGAGTGTATTCAATTTGTAAAAGTTCAATGAGTCTATGATATTTCATCATTTTTTCCATATATATGTTATAGTCCAATAACAGGTTCTTTCATAAATATATGTCTTGAAAATTACTTGTACCATGCCCTTGATTCTATTCCTGACTGGGATGCTGATTAAGTACCTAGCACTGCAGCACCTATTCTGTGATGGTAAGAATGGAAACCACACGAAGAGGAAAGTTAATGAATCCAGAGTTCCTGTCAATTTCATTGAGCTGTTTAGTCAGGGACACCTCAGGCTAGACCTGTTGATATATGGGTTAATAAATCCTTAATTTTTGTTTTGCAGCTTGATGTTGTCTCTAAGTTCACAGCTTGTGGTATATTTTAGGACTTTTTAACTGGTATCACCTTTAGAAGAGCTGTGTGGTAATAGAAAATAGTCATGTTCCTTACATAGTTTATGATAATAATTCAATTTAGTGTGCAAATGCTTTGATAAAGAACCAAGAATTTCCTTAATAAATTGCAACATCTCCACAGAACTGCTACCACAACAGGGGAAAATGAAGGACATTTAACAGGGAAATTGAAGAAGAAAAGGGAAGTTATTTTCTGCATAAGGAGGAATCAGTGTCCATGAAACCTGTGTGCAACTGAGTGGAAAGCTGACTGAGGTTCAGAAATATCACTTCATACCATCTCTGCTGGTGACTTTGTAGTGTACAGAGACCCAACTCTCCTCAATCCTTACATTTAGGGTGGGAAAAATCATCCCAGGAGAGTGGACTTAATCCCTCAAAACTCCATTTTTTTTTCAATTCTTAATTCCCATTGTCTATTTGCATTTGAAAAGTGAAACTTCCCTTAGAAGTTTCCAATATCCCCACTTACTAGTACTGGAGTAGAAAAATTAATGAATCTATTAAAAAGAAGGTCAATCTAAAGAAGGGAAGTATATGCATTAGGGCATCAAGATGGCACTAGTGAAGAAAGAATTCTGTAAGTCTCCTAATCAATGAGACAGACATGAAATCCCTGGACTCAGTGTAGTATCTAGAGAGAAAAAGGATATTTGTTTTACCTAGGAGGTGGTGAGCTGGAGATGAAGGGCAGATATATTCTGGAGTAGCTTTTCTGTAGCTTCTCATTAAAAATGCACTTCAACTCTCACTTTCTTCATCAAGAAATTCATTCAATTCCTGAGGGAAGCATTGGAAAAAAATGTCACCCTTCAAGACTTAGTTCTTGAAATATCACATTAAATGTAACTGAATCAGAAATTATAATCTTGTAGATAGATTGCAGGGATGACACCAGTCCTCCAGCTTTCTCTGTATTCATATATTTGCAATATTACCATGAAGCTCCACCCATTAAATGGTGGAGTCTCTTTTTCCACCTTTAAATCAGGGCAGGAAGTATGTTTCATTTGCTTTGGTCAATATAAGATGGCAGAATTGGCAGCGTACTTCAAGAAGACTCAATGTGTTTCTGATGCTCTCTCCTGTAATCCTGCTCAGCCATTTTATCGCATCCAAGCTCACCTGCTGGAGAATCAGAGGACATGTGGAGGAGAGGCAAGTTGTTCCACTTAAGGTCATCACAGCCCAGTCTGCAGTTAATCAGTCCTCCAATGGTGAGAGAGCTTAACCAAGAAGATCAAAACAGCCCCAGCCAATTACAACAGACCAGACTCATGAGGAGCCAAACAAGATCAAAGGAACTCCAAATCATGCTCTCCTATGGGAAATAAAACCATGATCTGAAGTCATGTATTTTGTGTTGACTTCTTATGCAACAATCAGTAAATGACACATATTAGCCAGACATGGGAGTATTCATATAGCCTGCTGATTCCAATTGTTTACATTCCTTCAGACATTTGAAGTCAGGACTGATGATCACCTGTTATTAAGGTTTACTTCAGTTAATTGTACTTAAATGTGAATACAAATAAGTATCCTTTCCAGACAACTAGGAGAGTATAGAATGACATACATCTGATCACAAGGATTGAAGAGAATCTTGATAAGTGAGATAGAGGGATGATAGAGCAAATACAGTTTGTTCTTTCACCTTCCTTTAGTTTTTTCACAATAGTCAGGAAAATGGCAGATACTTCGTTTAGAGGAATAGAATCACGTTTTCTGGTATTACTGGAAGTGTTAAAACTGAAAAAGCATAACACATATAGACCAATAAATAATATGTGATACATGCACTTTCCTGAATGCCAATGCACATACCCCCTTATATACTATTATATATTGGCACAAAGATTCCATTTCTCATGAGTGCACTTATATCATCAAGAGAAAATTTCTTTGTGGTTTAACACTGCACAATTGAAAATTTTCCTCCTCTGTATTTAGATCATCTGTGATGTTATGGACATATCATGTAAATCATACATAAATATGTCTTCTAGCAAACTCCATTTCAAAGATGAACATTTGGGTAACAATTTTGGCTTTAATATTCTGTGCATATGAAATCAATGCACTTTCGACAATGAAAATAATAAGCATGCAGGATCCTAAAATGGACACTAAAACCAGATGGCCTATAATAAGCAGCACAAACACATAAATGCTGTTGTTAGTAGAAATGTATTTTAAACTATAGACATAGAATGGGTTGATGGACACAAAACTGATATGCTGCACTGCCAGACTTTCATAACAATTCAATAACAATTTACATAACAATTACATAACAATAATTTATGTAAATTATTTTACATAAATTTACATAACAATTCAATAAATAGTCTGAGGTGCTATGTGTACTTTTCCACAGGACCAGGACAACTCACCACCTTTAGTAAAACAAAAGAAATAAACACTTCTGATAATAAGTGTTAGCTGAAGGAAAATATTTCTTCAAGAAATCCAGGCTTCTTTTGATACATTAGAATTTCAAAGCTGTTTCTCAGCAGGAGTTCTGAATAACATTGGAAAAGTGGGAAAGTGGACAAAGAGAAAACTGTGGATCAATTTTGTTTTCAAATCAAACATATTAATGAAATGCTTTGAAAAAAATTAAAAAGGCACTTCCTATTTCCATGCTTTAATAAATAAATCAGATTTCTAAATCTGTTTTTGAGCCCTGATATCACAAACAATTCTCAGTCCCAGCACTAACGATGCTTTTAAGATTTCCTTCCTAAGAAATTTTTCAGTGCTGCTTTTATATCTTTATTCCTCAGGCTGTAGATAAAGGGGTTCATCATGGGTGTGACAACAGTGTACATCGCTGGGGCAAGTGCATTTGAATGTGCATTCTGTGAACCAGCAGGACTAAAGTACACCCCTAAGCATGAACAGTAAAATAAGGAGACCACTGAGAGGTGAGATGCACAGGTGGAAAACGCTTTGTACTCCCCCTGAGATGACGAGATTGCACGTATGGAGGAAACAATCTTAGAGTAAGAGAAAAGGATCCCAGAAAGGAGAACCACACCCAGCAGCCCAGCTGCAAGATACATCAGTAGGTCACTGATGAAATTGCCAGAACAGGCAAGATGGACCATCTGATAAAGTTCACAGGAAAAATGGGGGATTTCCAAATGCCTACAAAAAGAGAGATGCAATGCCACTGAGCATTGTATCAAGGAATTCAGGGCACTTATGATCCAGGACCCTAGAACCAGCAGGTCACAGAGCTGGGGGTTCATAGTGACCATGTAACGCAGAGGGTGACAGATGGCCACGAAGCAGTCATAGGTCATCACAGTCAGGAGGAAATTCTCCAACCCTCCAAAGAGTAAGAAAAAGGACCTCTGGGTGAGGCATCCTGCATATGAAATGACTTTGCTCTGTGTCTGAAGATTCACCAGCATCTTTAGAGTAGTGGTGGAGATAAAACACAAGTCAGAAAATGACAGATTGGAGAGGAAGAAGTACATGGGTGTGTGGATGTGGGAGTCACAGATGGTGGCCAAGATGATGAGCAGGTTCCCAACGAGAGTGACCAGGTACATGGACAGGAAGAGCCCAAAGAGGAAGGGCTAGAGTTCTGGCTCCTCTGATAACCCCAGAAGAAGAAATTCTGAAATTTAAGTGTGATTTTCTGGTTCCATGTGGTTGATGTAGCTAGGAAGAAAGTGATAAAGAATGTGACTAATTTTTACATAAATGGGCATTGCTAGTCTAGTAGACATGCTATAATATATGATTCATTCAGAAAATTGATTTCTATATTTTGTGCTTTGATCTTTTTTTCGACAATCCAATATTGACACCGAGTCCTAGTTTTGTACCTCATACAATATGCAAAGGAATTTCAAGATGATTCCCTATAAATATCTGCACATGTCAAGACTGTATTATGATAGTATCTTTCTTATTCTGTTGTATCCCTGAGAACATTCTATCACATGCACTTATTTATTGTACTTAACTTCTCCAATCTATTATAAAACCCAAGGAAGCAGAGGCTATAATGGCATTGCATGTTTTCACAGAGGTTTACGAATATCTGTTCATCATACAAAAACAATTTTAACTTCACGGTGAACAAATACTTTAGTTTATTTATGCAAAGAAGGAAAATAGATGAATGATCTTTTGTCTCTCGGCTCTGGTGCATTGATCTCAGATGACATACAATAAAAATTCTTGGCAGGTGTAGTCCCTGACACTTTCCTGCAGCCTCTACCTTACTTTCCATCTCACCTGGACAGCTCTGAAATGGTCTCTGCATGAAAGTCTGAATTCCTTCCTGGATGGTTGGTGATGGAGCCTGAGACTCTGTCTCCTGATCAGACAGGTAGGAAGGAGTCAGTTTTCTGTCCCCTAGCCAGATTTAGGACCCCACCGATAAAACAATGTCTCAGCTACCCAGCACTGCACAGAATAAGGGACAGCGACAGAGGGGTTATTTACAGCTTTCCTACAGCTGCTCATTCCTGCTTATCATTCTGTCCCTCATTAGCACATTTCTCACTGTATCCCTCAGTAATGCATTCCCTTGTTGCTTCACCCCTGACCCATCATTTCCCTTTGGGACACTGGTCCGAAGACAATGGAAATGAGTCCTGCACAATCTCTGTTCCCAAGACAGGAGATTACACCAAGTGTATCCAGCTTTATCACTCTTTCTGCTCATGGATTCTGCTGCCTTGCATAGCTCTAATCTTCTAGCACCTTTCCCATCCATCAAATTAATTAATCCCTTTATGTGACATTTCTTGAGCCTAGCACATTGATAGGAACTTTCACATTGAATTCTTATGAAAATCATTCTCTAAGAGCAGTATTATGAACCCAAATTTAAATTTGCA
This sequence comes from Tamandua tetradactyla, assembly GCF_023851605.1. Classification (NCBI taxonomy): domain Eukaryota; kingdom Metazoa; phylum Chordata; class Mammalia; order Pilosa; family Myrmecophagidae; genus Tamandua; species Tamandua tetradactyla. The sequence continues at coordinate 102,721,858 of NC_135337.1, read as the reverse complement.
TAAATGGTGATTCAAAATTTATCTGACAAAAGTTATGACTCAGGTAATGCTTGGACATTATTTGGAACTCTACAGATGTTTCTTGTTCTGAGTTTCTCAGCCAGTGGATTTCAAATGGGTGATTCTGGCCCCCCTGTGATTACACGGCAATGCCCAGAGATATGGTCAGGGAAGAGCTCATATAAAATCTGTTCTATTACAAATAGAAACTTTCTTTACAACTGATTTATGTTGTTTTGGTATTATAAAATACTAAAGAACTTACACTCTGCTGAGCTACATGAATTGTTTGCAACATGACAGAATGCAATGAATTTCCTAATCTATTCAGTTCTTCATGTTAAAATTACACAAACGAAAATTGCTCTCTTAGAATCCTTTAAAAGTAACAATTTCTACTATTTCTTTTTCTTCTTTTATTGTTTTTTCTCTCTTTTTTATTCATTAGAGAACTTGCAGGTTTATAAAACATGATTGTTTTTATTTTAGGGATGATTCCCTAAAAGCTGGGCTTCCCATATAACATCCTAATATTAACACTTTTCATAGGTGTGGTGCATTTGTTACAACTGATGGAAGCACATTTTTATACTTATAATATTAACTGTAGTCCATGATTTAAGTCAGTGTACTCTCTTTCTGTTGTGTAGTTCTATGAATTTTTTAAGGTGTATTTTTGTTCCTTACATACAACCTAACATTTCCCATTTTAAGCACATTCTGATATATATTTCGATTATGTTCACCATGTTGTGCTTACATCACCACCATCCAATGCCAAAATTTTCTTTTACCCAATAGGAACTCTGTACATTTTAGCATTAACTCTCTTTTCCCTAACTTCACCCCATTTCTTTGGAATGCTGTGTATACAATTCTGACTTTGTGATTTAGCTTATTCTAATTATTTCAAAATAGTAAGTTCATACAACATTTATTCTCTCATATTGCATGTATTTCCCGCAACATAACATCATCATGGTTTATCCAAGTTGTCTCCCATTTTCAAGACTTACTTCCTTTTCATGGCTGAATTATATTCCATCATATGTACAAACCACAATTTCTTTATTCACTCATCAGTTAATTGACACTTGGATGTCTTCCATCTTTTTGGGATTGTGAAGAATGCCACGATGAACATTGCTCTGAAGAGATCTCTTCCATAGGAAGAACTACACATTTGTAACTAAATAAATCCCTATATTAAAAGTAGATTCATCTCAGTTTGTTGCATTCTGGCAGCAGTTAGGGAACTGTGAATCATTGTGGTTTTGATTCACATTTACCTAATTGCTAATGATGTTGGGCATCCTTTGGTGGGCTTTTTGGTCATTTGTATATCTCATTTGGAGAAATAGCTACTCAAATAATTTTCTCCATTTATTTAATATTTAAATTAATTTTAATACCATTTTAAGTTATGAGAACAATACTGGCAATTTCCTTGGAAATTTTATGAACCACCAGAATTTTACTCCCATGTTCCCTATTTACCTATCTTCCATTCATCACTGCTAGTTACATACAAATTAAAAATATAACAATAATGGTGTATTGTTGCACAGTGTTCAATTAACATACAAAGATATTTTATGACTCAACCTATTCATGTCAATCATGTTTAGAGTTGCATTAAACCTAGAAACTGACCAACATATTATAATTTTCAGCAACAGCTTTCATTTAATATGTATTAGCAAGTACTGATATGTTGAAAAATGTGTCATATCTTTGCCAACTACTCATTACAAATTCTCTTTCATCATTATCAGATCCCTTTACAATCATAAATCTTTATTTTATTTTTTTCAATACTAGATCATAAGGCAAAATTCTGAATCCATGGTTGAATTGGGTGGCAAAGGTTTTCTTGTTAGATTTTTCCCCAGTCTAATATCTCTGATCTGAGCTGAAGCTGAAGGACTTTTCCCTTTGACTATAGGATTGGCATTTCCACAAGCAAAAATTTAACACTGATGAAGGAATTCCAAATCACAGAAAACTTTCCTTTATTATTTACACACAGACTTTTTTGTATGATGGATGGTGGGGGTCACATTTCATCATTTTTCCATGTGAGTATCCCTTTATTGCAGCCCCATTTGCTGAATTTTTTGGTTGCTTTTTCATTTGTTTGCTTGTTTCTTTGTGAAGTGCATTGCCCAAGAATTGAATCTGGATCTCCTGCATGACAGGTAAAAATTTTACCACTAAATTACCCTTGCCACCACGCACAGAGTTTTTATACATTGTGTAACCTTACATATTTAAAAAACGTTGCTTGTATCTAAAAGACTTTTCATATTTATTTGAATGACTTCTTCAGAAAAATTTTCTGTGGTTCCTCTAGAGTCTCCCTTTTGTGGTAAAGACTTTCCTGTGTATTTAATTGTTTCCGGGGCTACTCCTATGCTGAGTTTTTCTTGTGCATACTCAGGAGATCAGATGCAATCTCCTGCAGGTACCTGCAGACATAGGTTTCCTCCAAATGTTACACAATCATGTTGTTTATGAATAAATTGAAATTTATTCTAGTGTGAATTTGCTTATGCTGATTTCAGGACGACTGTTCACGTGAACTTTTTGAAATTGTTTGCTGACATAAGACTGGTGAGTTGGCACATTTGGAGTCAAAGGGGAGCTGTGATTGAAATCTTCTCCCAGATAATACATAGGAAGGGATTCCCTCCAGTGTGAGAAATCTGCTTTACAAGGAAGGTGGATGTGTTCTTCCCCCAGATATACTGAATGAATACAATTTCCTGTGTTTAAAATCATTTTCCCTTCCTATATTTCAGAGACTATCACTCAGTTAAGGAAATCTGCAGTTGACATTTTCGAGGGTCTGCTCATTCATTTACCATCTTCCAACAAATATTGCAGAAAAGGCTCATGGAGATCACCTGTACTCTAGCTATAGAGAAATTCTAATCCTTCTCTCCATGGTTTCTCTTCTTGTTCCAAATTGGAAATCACATCTAATTTACATAACTTAATCAATAACTACATTGTCAATATCTCAGATATCAATTATCTTCCTTTGTATAGTCACTCAGGCAGTCCAAGCACTTAGCAGAAATTGCAGATCCCAAATGGACTGGATAACAAAATGAAGCCAAGTCTTTACTGAGGGTGCTGGCACTATACTTGGAGTTCAGAACTTCCTTGTTATTTTGACCATTTTAAAGGTTGGGTTGTTTGCCTTTTTGTTATTAAGTTGAAGTCTTTCTTTATATACTCTATATATTAAAGCCTTACTGAATATGTGGTTTCCAAATAATTTCTTCCATTATGTAGATGGTGGTTTTCCATTCATGATAAAGCGCTTTGAAGCTGGGAAGTTTAAATGCTGATGTGGTTCAAGGTATCCACTATTAGGGACCAGGGATGCTGTTAAAGCTCTTATAATTATCTCAACAATATATAAGATTCATTGGAAATCTTTCTGAGATGCTTATTAACTATGTTTCATTTACTGCATGAAAATCATTTAAGGTGTTAGTTATTTTTATTGTAATAATATATACAATATAAAATTTAATATTCTGATCATGCTTAAGCGTACAATTCATTGACACATACTGCATTATGCTTTCTACCATTGTCACCTTCCATTACTAAATGTTTTCATCACCCAAAACATAAACTCATGCCTATTAAGAAATAACTCTCCATTCTTCCTCTCCACAGGCCCTATAACTTAATATGCTGTGTGTTTCTACAAATGTTTTTAACAACTGGATGGATGAACTCATGAGTACAACCACAGATGAATAGACAATGAAATGTGACATATCAATTCAATAGAATATTTCATAGACATAAAAAATAATAAAATTCTGATACATCTAAAACATGAATAAACTTAGCAATTGGTGTCCAATTTGGGATTCCTTCTACATCACTTCTTGGCAGATACTTCCTTTACTCATATATCAGTAAACCAACAAATATTCCAGTCTTTCTCTCCTGGAACTTTCTTAGAATCCAGAGATGCAGTCCGTTATCTTTGGTCTACCTACTCAGTGTCATGGGGAATCTTCTCATTATTCTGTCCATTATTTCAGACTCCCAATTCCAGAGGCCTGTGTAATTCTTTTTCTCCAACATTTCCTTTTGTTCTATCTCTTTCAATTCCGCCACTTATCCTAAGATTCTATGGAATATCCAGCATTTCCTAAGCTAGCTAAACATAGGACAGTTATATATTTTTTCACTATTTTTCCACTTTGGTAAAAATTTACTACTCACTGTGTTGAGCTCTGAAGAATTATGGCCATCTATCTTCACCTGCATGGCATGGTCATTTTGAACCCCAGTCCTTCCTGGGAGCTTCTAATAGGCATTCATGAAAATTATTATAGGTCATGGATTTCTTTTCTGCAGTTATTGAATTCCTTCAATAATTGGAACTCCCTGAAGTAATCTAGCTTACTTACTTGTCCAAAATACTCATCAGGAACAAGCAGATATTTTTCAACTGATCGCTGGTGATTCCATTCACTGGAGCAATGTAACTTGTTGATTGTCTCCTCAATTTTGAAAAGTTTATCATCCTGGGGTAATTATAAAGTCTTTGTCACTGTGCCCTTCACCTCTTGGTTGCCTCCTTATTCTTTGGCACTACCATTTGGGTCCACCTGTGTTCTTCAGCCACGCTGACCTCTAGGACAATTCTCATGGCCTCAACAATGTACAACATGAAACCCATCAGGATAAATTTCATCTACAATCTGAGGAACAGAGTCATGAAGGGATCCCTGGGGAGACTCCTTGGATGGGCAGCCAGAATTTACTGATGGAACCATTGAATAGCTGCCCCCAAATCATTGGAGTGCGGTTCCCATGTATCTTTTATATATCCAACCACCAGTATAGCCTTCTTCAATTTTTGTAATCACTATAACTTACCAAGTCTTGATTTTGACCATTGTTTAAGAAACCATTTCATCTGGACTGCCTTTTAATGCAAATTAGGCAAAAAAGGCTATTTCTAGCCTTTGCTGATTTGTGTATAAAGCATTAAAATAAACCCATGTCCTTTAATCTATGGATTGAATCTGGCTGCCTAATTGCTTGCAATGGCAGATTTAAATAATTACCACAGATATAATCTGTCATGCAAAGCGTAAAACATTTGCTATTTGCCCTTTTCAGAAAGAGATTACTGACCTCTGAATTAAAGTATTGTATTCTCTTCTGATTAAATATTAAGCTCTCAGGACCCCCATGTAAGTTAATGATAACATGAAATACTCCACCAAACTTCCCTCACAATGTATGTGTGTCAATAGAATGAGTGTATCTGTACTTGAAATGCTAAATGATACATGAGTGATTCTTATGCTTATAATCTAACTAGGTGTGTTTCTTACTGATGTTGTGACCCTGCCACTTTCAATATCCATATGCTCTCTGCTTCAACATGCAGCAGAGCTCCTCAGCATCTTCCAGCAGTTGCTGAACAAGTAATACCAGTAAGCAGGAGAAAGGTCACCTGCACCCACAGGTCTGAAAAAGGAAGGCAACTTAGCAAATGTGAATACAGTGTTAGGTACACCTCAAACCAGCATATCTACACTGATTTTTTTTGGTAGAATCTGAGATGGAGCCCTGGGAGTTCTTTAGGGTTAACAGGAATGATGTTTGTTGGTGTTTGGGAAACTATGGAGATTAGCAATATCTAGCTTAAGCACACATAAGAGTAGCCTCCAGAACCGTCTCTCAAATCCATTTGAACTCTCTTAGCCACTGATACCTTATTCTGTTTCATTTCCTTTTCCCCTTTTGTTCCAGAAAGCATTGTCAGTCCTATGGGCCCAGGGAAGTCTCTGGGAGTCCTGTCCTATGTTGTCGGGGAGACTTTCACCCCTGAATATCATGTTGCACATAGCGGGGAAGGTGATGAACTTCCTAGTAGAGGTGTGATTAAAGAGGGATAGGCCACAGTTAGCAGCACAAGTGTTTCTTGGAAGCAACTCTTAGGCACAGTTATGGGTAGGATTAGCTTCTCCACTATAGAAATAAGCAGAAGACATAGCCAAATGGGTGGGCTCTGAAATACAAAGTTTCAGTTCAGAGGCTTACAGGTTTTAGTTCTTTATTCTAGTAGGTATATCATTGCCATCATTCTCAGTCCTCTTGTTCTCCACAGTGTTTCCAGCATCCATAGAAATATCCTGCACCAGAACTGAAATATGTCACTGTAAAGTATCTGCTAATCACTCCAAAATGATCATGAAAGAGAATGACAGAAACCAAAATGTCATGAAGAGTTACAGAGTGCTATCCAGTGCAAAGCTCTCAGTTCAGTTTCTAAATTCCTTCTATCATTCCATCTGCAGAATCATACCCAATATAAAGAGCAAATATTAATGCTATTTTACAGATGTCCAAATGATCATGTAATTTTTATTTCATTTTAACAAGTTCTAGTGTGGAAACCATTGACCCAAGCTTTAACCTCAGCAGTGGGACTCAAGGCACACAGCAAATTGTCCAGTATTGTCCTCCAGCAATGCAACATGCAAAATATTTTTTGCTGTCTCTCCGGTCAGAGCGGTTAGAAGTAAATTCCTAAGTCACATTTGCTTGATTCCCAAGAGTCTATACAGTGTGTGACATAATGAGTAAACAAATAAAATTCTATTAAATATTTATTACACCCCTTTGTTTCACAGGCACAAATTGCATGATTATGGATCCTACACAATGGTTTGATTCCTATATCTGCTTTCATACGTTTTAGGGACATTCAATAGGACCAAAGACAAGAAAGATCTAGAGCTATAATACTGTCTCATGAAGTTTGAATGAAACCTACTATTTTCCTCACTTAATAGGTAGCCTGTCTGACATTACTTTATTTAACATTTGCAGACTTTCATCAAAAGTAAAGCAATAAAAATAGATAGAGGTGGATGAAAGAATCTTATTGTGTGGTCTTAGAAATATTTTAGGATTTCTACTCTTTCTATGTTATAATTTCTTGAGATAAGATAAGTTTGAACTTCTCTCACATATTATTGAAAAAGGAAATTAACTATTTCTTGTGATACTATTTCATCAATAAATCTGCTCCTCATACTATTTAATATTAAAATAAAATTGAGTATCTTATAAGTGACCAAATTCCAGGGTTTGAAAGATAGGGAATTCTGGGTTCAATACTAGGAATATGACCCTTTAACATAAAGTGTTCTTTTTTCTAAATCTACTTCAGTCTCAGGAAGAAAACAGAGGTAGAAACATTGATTTCTCCTTGTAACAGAGGTGGAATGCATCTTTTGGGGGGGCGGGGGGATGAATGGACTTGGAAACAAACCCAGAATGCATCTTTAAATTTGCCATGTGAGCTACTTTTTAAAAGGGGATTTTGTACAAGAAATACAGTGAATCTTGGGTTTTCCATGAGTAAAATTGCATTTTACAGCTCAAATTGTAGTCTGAGAGCATAAATATTCTGTACAAAGATGCAAATTTGTGGATCATTCATAAATAAATCTTATTACAATGACATTAGTTGTACTTCTGATTCTATAGCTCAACAATAAGAGCAAGTAGTTAATTATGTTTGATTTTTCTATTTAAGAAGGTGTAGGAAAGTAATAGTACCATTCAAGATGCATATATTATTATGACTCATACAAGTATCCTTATGAATTTATTTTTATAGAAATTCTCACTTGTGTCAATGGAGAAAGGAAGAACTTTCAAAAGTTTTTTGTAAGGAGGAATTGGCGAATAAAATTATGCACATCCCCCAGGTAATACCATACATTAGTAAACTAGAATTTAACTAGATGTATGTACCTGACAGAGAGACTTAAAATACAATATTGGAGTAAAAGAGAATGTATTCAGGTTATATGTATATTAAAAGACTAAGAAAATGTAAAAGAAAATACTTTATGAATATTTAAATCAATACTAACATAAGGAAGCATTATTAGGTAAATGTACCAACCACATTCATGACAGTTTTTGCTTGAGATGGACAGAAATGCAAATAAAAAGCATAAGATAAACATAGGAAGAAACAATGAAATGACACTGGTAATAGCTTAAATAGTAATACATAAAGCAAATGGCTTATATGTTTGCAATATTATATAGCTTGCTATAAATGATAATAATAATAGGTATAATCAATGGAGCATTTAAAAATTTCCTAACATTGTTTTAGCAATAGTTCTTAAATCTAGGAACTTAAGAGTCACCAAAGGCTTCCTATGGAGAACTTCTGATTTTATTGGTTCAGTATATTTTAGCACTTATGGGTATTTATAAAGATCAAACAGAATAGAGATGCAGTGCTGTGAGTACTCTCTCTCTTATTTTACTTAAATTCTTCCAAGAAAAATCTAATATAGGTTTAATTATTATATATAAATATAGCCTACTAAATAAACTTGCATTTAGGTTAGAATTAAGTTCTCCTACTGTAGGTTTTTAGATGGTTCTGAAGCCACAGGATTGACTACCACCCAATATTTGGTTCAAATGTCCAAAAATGTCTGGAAAGGTTATTACCTACATAAAGAGACTGTTTATGAAGAACAGGCTAGAGCTCCAAGACTGGTTATAAAATGGCTGGTCAAAAATGGCTTGAGGGAGCAAGATAAGTGGGCATATTTGTGTTTCTGTTGTGATTAGTGGGTCAGACTGGGTTAAGAGTCCCCATGCTAGGAATTTGCTTTGCCTGGTTTAATTCTCTGCATAGTGCAGAAGGAGAGAGCAGGGTTTCTTATCACCGCTGATGCTAAGTTTCAGTAACATCGATGATGAGACTTAAATGCAGTCAAGAGTCAAACATTCAAAAATGGGATCATATTCTTGATTATATAGTTACATGAAATATTAATTAATTGCCCAAATGAGGAAGATTCATTTCAATGCATTTTGGTAAAGTGTGTTTTAACGCTCTGCAATTACAATGTTTTTTAAGAAGAGTTGTTCTTATTCCTTATGTTTCTTCATGGAGGAAAGAGATATCTAAGTGCATTCATGGGCTCTTTTCTGTTCTTTTGTCCTTGCTCCCAGTTTCTCTATGGTGGGAGTATCAAGAAACAGCGTGAAAAGCCAAAGAAGTCAATGCAAAGTGACTCTAAAAAGTATTGGTTTGTAAAAACTGAAAAGTATTGCTAAGATACCAGTGTGTATATTCCTGAAGTGTGAAGGTTATATATTATATATGAGTTACTCGAATCTGAAATAAACACACAGTGATGGGTGGCTGTATACTATTTCTTTAACAAAATCTTATTTTCGTTTCCAGATATGTCTCTGCTTCGTGGAACCCCAGAATGGGACCAGTATCTCACAATTGCTCCTCTTAGGGCTCTCAGCTGACCCAGAACTTCAACCCCTCTTATTTGGGTTGTTTTTGTCCATATATCAGGTCACTATGCTGGGAAACTTACTCAACACGCTGTCACCTGAGACTCCCACCATCGTACCCCTATGTGCTTCTCCTCTTCAACCTTGGCTGGTGCTGGTTTCACCTCTACCACAGTCCCAAAGAAGCTTATGGATAGTGATACTCATTCAATAGTAATTTCCTGTATATGCTACCCGATACAGTTGTCCTTTGAAAATCGCTTTGGGTGGTTGGACGGTCTGATTCTCACTGTGATGGCCCATGACAGCTTTTTGGCAATTTCTCATCCCTCCACTATCTGGTTATCATGACCTACTAACTGTGTAGCCTCATTATTATGCTTCATTTTACCATCAGATTTTATCAATTTCATTAATCTTGAAGAAGCTAATTTTGAGGTTTTCAATTTTCTCTATTGTTTTTATTCTCAGTTCCATTTATTTGTGCTCTAATCTTAGTGATTTTTTTCCTGCTTGTTTGGGTATTAGTTAGTTTTGTTGTTGTTGTTCTCTTTATAGTTATCAAAAAGGCTAGGTGTTTGATTCTAACCTTTGTCTTTTTTCATGTAGGCACCTAGGGCTATAAATTTCCCTCTCAAATACTATATTTGCTGTATCTCATAAGTTTTGATATGTTGTGTTCTCTTTTTCTTTCATCTTCAGATGTTAATGGAATGTTCTTGCAATTTATTCTTTAACCCACTAATTGCTTAAATGTGTGTTGTTTAATTTTCATATATTTGTGAGTTTTCTGGTTCCTGCTTCTTAGTGATTTGCAGCTTCATTCCCTATGGTCAGGTAATGTGCTTTGAATAATTTCAATCATATTTATTAAGAATTGTTTTGTATTTTGTGACTCAACATGGTGTCTATCCTTGAGCACCTTAAGAAAACATGTACCCTACTGTGGTGCCATGTAAATATGCATGTTAGGACTGTTATTTTATCATCTTATTCAAGTTTTTCAGATAGAATAAATGTCGGTTCCTTGAATGGGCTTGGTTTGTTGACAAGGGTTAGGACTAAATCTGCCTGGGGAGGAGCTGATCCCTGGGGTCTGGCTGTCCATGAACTTGGATGAAATCACAGCACCTAGGGGTGAGAAGGATGGTCTTCAAATATATTTTTCAACTTTGGTTTTTCACCTTGGCATAGGACCTCAGCTGTAGAGCACCAGGGCAGAAAATTTCCAGATGTCCAATTGTCTCAGAGGGAATGGAAAGGTTTAGCAAAAAGATGTCATTAGAAGCATTAGAGCTGCCTCTCCAGTTCACAACAAAAGCATATTCATGTATCCTTATATATATACATATTTATCTGCTTGAGCCTGAGGTTTCATTTCACTTTTGCTGTGCCATATCTTGCACACACTTGGCTAGAGTTTGTGGCGATACTTCTGAGATGCTTCCATTGATTATTATTCTCCTGCTCCTGAGGCTTCCCCTCTCTGTATGCAATTCAAATGACCACAGCTGCTTCCTCAGAATGAAACCCAGTGTATTTAAAGACAGAGAGCTGACTATTGCTTGGTTTTCCCCCTTTATACATTTATGCCACACTATGGAATCGCCAAGCCCACCAACGATGTATATTTCCAGCAGTGAGTGCCTTTTTCATTTATTTTCTGCTTGATTATTAGGATGAATGCTGTCTAGGCAATTTTCAGGTGGCTAGATGGACACACTCTACATATTTGTCTTCTCCTTCACACCTGCAACACTGACATCCCACACTGTCCATATTTCATTTTGCTTCTTCCCACTTGATTTTTTTCTTTCAAAGGGGAATGGGAGAATTCCATTTTTCTTCTTTTAATTTCCATGACTTCCTCTGTTCCATTGCTGACTCTGCAGCCTTTTCCACCACACTCCACCATCCTTGCTTCTCTTCCCACCTTGGATGCCACAAGTAGTGGCTCAAGTGTTATCCCTTAGGAACATAATTCACTGGCAGTAGGATTGTACTAAGAGGTTACAGAAAAATATTTCTTCGCTGAAGTCAAGGGTCTGTTAATGCTTCTTTCCTCCAGGGCATAACTACCAACATTTCTACAAAAATGCCACTGGTGTCTGAGTCCCACTTGCATGGACACACTTCTTACTGTAGGGCATCTGGTTATTCTTTGAAATATCTCTATATCACAGACTGGCAGGTATCTTCCAGACCTCCACGAACTGTAAGACAGGCCAGGAATAAGTGATTAATGATTTGTGAGGTATTTTCTACTCCAATTTGATTCTGTTTCACAAGCACATTTGAAAAACCTCTATTTTAAGATTTCTGCTAATGCCTGTTCTCTATTTGATGGACTAATTAATACATTTATGAAGTAAAATATCAGGGAATTACAGCAGATTGTTTCTGCTTGTGTGAGAAGAGGGTAATTCCCTCAAGAATATGACTGCTTGCTGCTTTTTTAAAGTACCAGAGGCGCATGGTTTCCCAGGAGCTGTGCCCATTTCTGACCAGGGATGGCAGGGTTAGGACTTTGGGTCCTCTTCCTTTTAGAGAAGCAGTTTGTACATATCTTTAATTCCGTTTCATTTCCAGATGTTTGTCTGATTACCCTTTTTATTCTTTGACACTCTTCCAATGTTTCCCTGCTTATTTTTTTCTATAACTTTCCCAAATGTATCTACCACCTTGTTCTCCATGTCTGTGATGCATACACCTCGTCCTGATGGATGCTGCTGAGTGCTGACTCTCAGCCAGGCTCAGGGCTGCAGGTGTGAAGGGTGGTTGATTCAGGGAAGCTCTGGCCTGAATCTCCTGGGGCAGCAGGTGAACTTCGTGCATATGACCCAGCCTACTGGAAGGACCCTGTAGGGTGGAGGGAAAGGATGTTTTTCTTCCTGTCCTCTGCTCTCCACTCAAACCCCCACAGGGAACCATGTACCCTGTCAGATCTGCTCTTTAGAGACCCAGAGACAAAAACCGGGTCTGACACTTAACAAAGCACACCTGCAATCATATAAGTCTTTCTCCTCTGGGCTGACATATCCACTAGGCTCAGAAGGACAGTGTCCAGGGCTCACAAGATGTCAGGAGATCAAGAAAATGTTTTCATGTCCTTTAAGCTCAGAAGAAAAAATAGTTTTGGTCAAAGAAAATGTTTTAACATATAATATTAATATATCTGTCTTTATACCAATTCAGTCATGAAATATGATATCTAATATATACTTATTTATGGAACAAGAGGCTCACAGAGGCAAAAGTGCCTCTGGTCCCAAAATTTATAATGAATCCCTCATCATATTCTTTACATTTCTGTGCATAAATATGAGATTATTACAAAGCTGGGATCATTTTGTCCCCATTTCTCTTTAACATGGTTTTCTTACAAAACAGGGTGTCATAAGTATGTTTTATATACATAAATTTCTTCACCCATCATTCTTACACCTGCATAATATTATAGACTTAGAGCTAACATAATTTTAACCTAAAAACTATTGTATTTTATTGCTTTCTAATTACGTGCTACTAAAATTGACAATAATGGGCATATGCGTAGACAGACCTTTATACTCTATACTGGAAAAAGCAAATGAAATTTTTAGAGTAAAGAGGTTGAGTGCAAGACTTTGTGCATTTTAAAGACATATTGCTTAGGACCCCTGCAGAAATGCACTAATTCACACTTTAAATAACCTTGAAGCACAGATTCCATTTCCTTCCCATTTAAAAAAATACTTGGACAGATTAATGTATGAAAATGATTAAGTATATTTGTATTTTATTTTATTAATAGATGGATTGGTATTATTTCCTTGTCTCAGTTGATCATAAGAATACATCATTTGATAATTTTATGTTTTTATGTTGTTTTCCTATTCAATTACAAACATTTTAATTTTTAAAAAATACTTATAAAACACAAGTATTTGGCTTTTCACATTATTCATTTTATCAGATTGGTGCTTGTTTTAAATATTTTTGCCTATGGCATGTTGAAGATTGAAAACAACGTGGAATTTCATGCGTGCAGAATAAAATTTAATCATCTTTTTTCCTATTATCTCTGTCTTTTTCCATGCCTCCCAAAGCTACAATTTTATAAATAGGCAATGTTAATTCTAGTACTTAGTTTCTCTTTATGAAAAATGGGAAGCTTTTGCCTCAAGTGTGAGGTAGATTACCTTGATTTTATATTCAAAATGATTTATCTTCACCATTAATTAAACTGGTCATTATTCCTCTACTGGTTTTCAATACCTTCTTTATGATGCATTAAACACTTACCTAAACACACATTGTGCTTCTCTTTTCTACACTACAAGTGATATAACCATATCTTCTAGTGCCATTCTAACTTGCTTAAAATATTGTGACCAATTACTAATAGCAATTATGGGTTTTGATAAGTCAAATTCACTCATCTTCAATTATTTTCACTAATTTCCTTAACTTTTCATGGCTTTAAAAAATCTCTAAAGTTATATTACCATTACTTTAAAAAATTCTTTGAAACTATTTTTAAAACTTTTTATTGTAGCAACATATATACAACTCAAAATTTTCCATTTTTCTCAATTTCAAGTGTACAATTTACTGGTATTAATGGCATTCACAATATGGTGCTGCCGTTACCAACACTCATTATTCCCAAATTTCAACACCTCACAGAAAATCTGCACCAATAATTGATAATTCCCCTTTCTCCTAGGCCCTGGTCACCTGTAATCTACCATCTCTGTTAACTTTTATAGAAGCCCTTATAGACTATTGACATCTTTGCAATATTGTTTTTAATGATTTTACATTCATCAGTAGAGCTTTTTAGTTCTGTCCACAGTATGCAGAGAAAACTTTGTCTATTGCTATCAATACATATTTTCCCATAACTCTTTGAAAAGTTATTGATGTTATACTAAAAAACCATTGATAGCTGTATGCTTGGTTGACTACATCTTTATCAATTATGTATCATTTTCATATTTTCTTTTGGGCTTCCCAGGTGAACAGTCTTATCCCCAGAAAAATATTGTGGCTTGCTCCTCCCTTTCCATTCTTTTTTGCCTGTTATTTTATTGTATTATCTGATAGGCTAACAAGTCCAGGAATGTACTAAGTAATTCTGGGATTAACAGAATGCACTTTTAATCTTGATTTTAGTAGAAATACCTCTTGTTCAGGGATTCTTTAAGCATTTTTTATCCCACAATACCTGAGGGAGATGACACTTCATCGATAAACCTGGTTAATAGTGTTGGTGACTTCAGATCTGGAAGCGAAGGAGTATTTGACCAGGTAGATGAGCTCCTGGGTGCGAGTAATTCTGCCATGACTCACCTTCACACATACCTGAGTGTGACTCATTACCTTTGCATTAAGCCAAGCCGAGGTTCTGAATTTGAGAGGGTATTTGTTCTTGTTTTTAAACATGCTAAGAAAAGGCCTTTTCCTCAACCAGTGTTACTTAGAAACAGACATTGAATTTGTTCAAATGTTTTTTCTACTTCAATGAGGACATAATTTTTTATCCTCGCAGAAGTGTAAGGACCATTAGTGAACAATTACCTAAATTGTTAATCATCTTGTTAAGATGGTTCTTCACTCATATTTTCTTTTCAGTGTTGCTCAAACTTTTGATGCTCCATTTTTTCCCTATGTTTTGGGAGTTTTCCACAAGAGTAATTCTCTCTCACTTAAATTTGAGAAGCTTCTATGAATCTATCCATGCTGTATATTTTCAATTTTATTTCTAAAAAAATGCCTGATATCTTCTCTTATCATTGCTATAATATCTCCCTTTCATTGATATTTCATTCAGTTGGTTGATTATATATTCTTTGAGTAAAATGAACAGCCCTTTCATTAAGATCATAAAGAGTATTTACATATAATTATACACAATGTTCTCCTGATGATAATAAATTTCTTCTGTGGCTTCATTCTTGTATCTTTCTCTTACCCAATGTTGCTAATAGTTATTTTCCCTATTTTTTCTATATCAAAATTGTCTGGATGATATAGTTATATTGGCCTTTTTAAAACAACAGATTTTGTGACTATTTTTCTTTGGGATATAATTTACATCTGTTGAGTACACTTTTTGCGTTTTAAAACTAATTTCTTACTCCTTTCATTTCTCTTTTTCCCCTTGATTTTCTCCTTTCGAGTTGAGGTTTACTTCACATTCTTTTATTCTCCCTTTCTATTTTTTATTCAAGAAATGAAGCCCTCAGATATTTTATCTCACATTAGAAATTTTCTTCCTCTCTCTCTGTCTCATTGGCTACTTGCTCCTCATTTCTGATCACTGGTATGATTATCTCTTTAAGCCAAGAATTATCCACGAGTATGGTTGTTAGTTAATAAGTTGTTGCATTTGTTTACTGCATTTTGGTATGTAACAAGAATTATTTGGGCTATGACTTTAAGCCATATTATGAAGCCACAGTGGTCAAAACAGCATGGTATTGGCATAAAGATAGATATATTGACTAATAGAATCGAATAGAGTGCTCAGATATAGACCCTCTCATCTATGGACATTTGATCTTTGATAAGGCAGTCAAGCCAACTCACCTGGGACAGAGCAGTCTCTTCAACAAATGGTGCCTAGAGAACTGGATATCCATATGCAAAAGAATGAAAGAAGACCCATCTCTCACACCCTATACAAAAGTTAACTCAAAATGGATCAAAGATCTAAACATTAGGTCTAAGACCATAAAACAGTTAGAGGAAAATGTTGGGAGATATCTTATGGATCTTACAACTGGAGGCGGTTTTATGGACCTTAAACCTAAAGCAAGAGCACTGAAGAAGGAAATAAATAAATGGGAACTCCTCAAAATTAAACACTTTTGTGCATCAAAGAATTTCATCAAGAAAGTAGAAAGACAGCCTTCACAATGGGAGACAATATTTGGAAATGATATATCAGATAAAGGTCTAGTATCCAGAATTTATAAAGAGATTGTTCATCTCAACAACAAAAAGACAGCCAACCCAATTACAAAATGGGAAAAAGACTTGAACAGACACCTATCAGAAGAGGAAATACAAATGGCCAAAAGGCACATGAAGAGATGCTCAATGTCCCTGGCCATTAGAGAAATGCAAATCAAAACCACAATGAGATATCATCTCACACCCACCAGAATGGCCATTATCAACAAAACAGAAAATGACAAGTGCTGGAGAGGATGCGGAGAAAGAGGCACACTTATCCACTGTTGGTGGGAATGTCAAATGGTGCAACCACTGTGGAAGGCAGTTTGGCGGTTCCTCAAAAAGCTGAATATAGAATTGCCATACGACCCAGCAATACCATTGCTGGGAATATACTCAAAGGACTTAAGGGCAAAGACACAAACGGACATTTGCACATCAATGTTTATAGCAGCGTTATTTACAATTGCAAAGAGATGGAAACAGCCGAAATCTCCATCAACAGAAGAGTGGCTAAACAAACTGTGGTATATACATACGATGGAATACTATGCAGCTTTAAGACAGGATAAACTTATGAAGCATGTAATAACATGGATGGACCTAGAGAACATTATGCTGAGTGAGTCTAGCCAAAAACTAAAGGACAAATACTGTATGGTCCCACTGATGTGAACAGACATTCGAGAATAAATTTGGAATATGTCCTTGATAACAGAGTCCAGCAGGAGGTAGAAACAGGGTAAGATAATGGGCAATTGGAGTTGAAGGAATACAGACGGTGTAACAGGACTAGATACAAAAACTCAAAAATGGACAGCACAGTAATACCTAATTGTAAAGTAATCATGTTAAAACACTGAATGAAGCTGCATCTGAGCTATAGGTTTTTGTTTTGTTTTGTTTTGTTTTGTTTTGATTTTACTATTATTACTTTTATTTTTTTCTCTATATTAACATTCTATATCTTTTTCGGTTATGTTGCTAGTTCTTCTAAACCAATGCATATGTACTAAGAAATGATGATCATGCATCTATGTGATGATGTTAAGAATTAATGATTGCATATGTAGAATGGTATGATCTCTAAATGTTGGGTTAATTTCTTTTTTTCCGTTAATTAAAAAAAAAAAAAGAGAAGGGATAATTGGAGCTGAAGGGATTCAGACTGTACAACGGGACTGGATATAAAAACTCAGAAATGGACAGCACAATACTACCCAATTGTAATGCAATTATGTTAAAACACCGAATGAAGCTGCATGTGAGGTATAGGTTTTTTGTTTTTGTTTTTGTTTTTGTTTTCTTTCTATTATTGTTTTAATTCTTATTCTGTTGTCTTTTTATTTCTTTTTCTAAATCGATGCAAATGTACTAAGAAATGATGAATATGCAACTATGTGATGTTATTAAGAATTACTGATTGTACATGCAGATTGGAATGATTTATTTACTTATTTTAATCTAATAATATGTATATCAAATACAATTTACTCTTTAACCACATTTAAGTGTATAATTCCGTGTTATTAATTGTTTTACAATGTGGTGCTAATGCTTTTGAGACCCTACTTTTTTCTCCTTTAACATTTATTTTGCCTTAAGGGTGTGTGAAAGTATTAACTGTCTCATATTAAATGTAGCTTTATTTTTGAATATTTTTATGGCATTGTCATGGATAATCCCTGGTATTTTGGTACCTATGTTTAGTGTAGATTTCATATGTTGTCTGTGCATAGATTAACACTGAATATTGAAAAAATCACTTAAATAATTAAAATGATATATGTGGATACACCTCTGTGGTTCTTTATTAGCTGCTGTAATTCACTTCCTTTAATTGTTCCTAGATTTGTTAGTTTAACAATTGTTCTTGTTAAAATGTCCTTTACTAGCTTGGTAATATGCAACTTATTTACATTGTATTTTAGAATATTTTTCAGTAAAAAAGAAGAAGATGAAGAAGAGTGCAGAATCTAAGGCCTTGTCTCATTGACTTAGATAAAAATTTTATTAAGTTTTTACTTCTTAGTCGTCTCTCCAAATCCAGTCTATCTAGGCATAATTTGAACTGCCAATCCAGATGATTTTTCCTGCTTTCTGTTTTAAGGTATCTGGCATTTTACATTTTACATTTTCTAAAACCAATTTTTCTGCATTTATGTTTATTTCTTGGATATTATGGCTTTTTTTCCAAAACCAGTGATTCTCAAACATTATCATGCATTGAAATCACCTAAAATGTTTGTTTAAACCCAATTGGCTGGGGTAGGCCACAATGTCTCAGCAGGCAGAGTTCTTGCCTGCCATGCCAGAAACCCAGGTTTGATTCCTGTTGCCTGCCCATGCAAAACAAAAAAGAACACAGTTGGATGGCTGAATGCCACCTACCCGCAAGACCCTCTGATTCAGCAGATAAGAAGTGGGGTGTGAGGATTTTATCTCACATTGTGGTTAGAAGCTTTCCCTACCTAATACAACTTTCACTTCCTTAATTTTTCAAAGTTCTTATATACCAGTAAATTTCTCATACTCGTAACTCCATCTTAGCATCTACTTAAGGGAGAACCCAAGTAACATGCAAGCTTTATTACTGATTACTCGAATAGGGATGCCTTTTTTTTTTAGGTACAAGACACATCTGTAGTAAGTAAAATGTAGCTGCCTCTCTGTGTTCTTCAGATAATTCAATTTATTTTCATAAAGGCTGCATCATGCTTTTTACTTATGAAATTTGTTATAAGACTATATTGGAAAAAAAGGAAAACTTGAAATCCAGAGTATGCAATAGAA
The DNA here is from genome assembly GCF_023851605.1 of Tamandua tetradactyla. Taxonomy (NCBI): domain Eukaryota; kingdom Metazoa; phylum Chordata; class Mammalia; order Pilosa; family Myrmecophagidae; genus Tamandua; species Tamandua tetradactyla. The sequence continues at coordinate 102,702,781 of NC_135337.1, read as the reverse complement.
TTTATAGATATCCTAGGCAAGTACTAGCTAAAATGAATCAAGGGTAAGTATATTTATATTAAGGGAAAATGGATCAGGATATAAGACATTTTTAGGCATCAAGTGGTCAATTTATAATGATAAAAGTCCCAACTCTTCACAAAGGTACAGTAATTATTATATATTATGTGAAGATACTATAGACTCAAGTGAATAAAGCCAAAAATGAAAAAAGGAGATATAAAATCAACGATCATATTGAGAAATTTTAATATTTCTCAAATAAATAATATATATGTATATATATATATATAATATCAACTATATGGTGAAATAAATTTAAGAAGTTTGATTTACTGGATATATTTGGAACCTCTTGTCCAACTGTTGAAGAGTGCCCATTCTCCTCGAAGGTACAGGGAACAGGAACAGTAGTAAAATGTTAATCAAACCTAAACAAAAGGACATTCAGAATAAATATATGGGACTATTTTATTTTTGTTGGAATTTCAGATCCCAGGTAATAAAAGGGAAGGGAATTTTCTTAGGTCTGGGAGATGATTTCTTTGGAAAGAAAATGGAACTGTGCACAGGTCTACAGGAAAGGTGAAAAAAATAAGGATCATTTGGAGGAGATACTACTGAAGATGTTGATTATTCACGTTAACGTAATTGTTATAGTTTTAAACTGAGAAATGGATTATAGACCTTTTAGAGTTTATGATGTTTTCCAGTTAGATTCCTAACGTATTCCCCATCCTTTTTAGTTATAGGTAAGAGTCATCTCCCTCTCCAGGTTTTTGCTTCTACTAAATATTCCTTCCTTCTATGATTCAACATTCACTGGGGCTCTGTGGTTCCCCGCAGTTTGTTGATTTTTTTTTTACTTTTGCATGGGCAGACACTGGGAAAGTTTATTGATTTTTCATTATGGAATAATCAAAATTTAATGAGGTAAAGGCTTAAGCTGCATGATTGTCAGTCTTCTGTTGGGACCTTCAGATGTTATGCCTCTGCTAACCCCATCTTATTTTGCCTATGATGTGGAGCTAAACCATTAAGGAGATAGACCATTCAGTTGCAATTACTGTGTCTTCAACCTCATGTTCATATTAACAGCATACTACAAAACAATTAATAATGTGTTAATATAATAATAAACTCTGTCGTTTCTGAATCAAAGAACAAATTGCAAATACCACCAGAAAGTCAGTCTGTTTTTCCATTCATCATACTTTCCTTTGTACTTAGCGTCTTCTTCCCCTATGTATATAGAGTTCAGTCAAGAACTTCTAGAGCCAACATTATATTACTTGCATATGCTGAAAGTCTAAGATCTGAAAAGAGGCAGCTGCTGCCACATAGAGCCTAAGCCAACTGTAATTTCCTTCTCAGTTCAGTCATTGTGTTGAATTTGAAGATAACTGTGATTTGATTCTTTTGCCTAAATATCTCTGTGCCCTCATTGCAAGCTTCAGACAAAAAACTACCAGTTTTTCCTGGCCTTAGTTTATGCCATCAAAGAGATCAACAGGAACCCTCATCTCTTATCCAACATTTTCTGGGTATGATCTCTATAACACCATACACAGTAAACAGAGGACATTGGAGAGTACCATCCTTTGGCAATCAGGGCTGGGCAAGGGCAACCCTAATTACACCTGTAGGTCAGAGAGAAAATCTGTAACAGCCCTTGCAGGAACAACATGGGCAGTGTTTGCTCAGATTGGGACACTCCTAGAATTATACAAAGTACCTCAGGTGAGCCTGGGTAGACGGGAGGGAAATTAAATCATTTTTCCTTTAGTGCCTTTTTCAGTTCCTTTCCTAAAAAGGGGGGAAATGAAGTACTTGCACCTTTGCATCTCTCAGTGTACAACCAGTATACATACCCTTGGCAGGATGTGCCTGTATCATTAATTTGGAATAGAAAGAAAGGTAAGGGGGGAGAGGAAAATATTTTATTCAATCTTAGAATCATCAGCTGTGTTTTAGAAAGCTCTCATGGATCAAGGTATGATGAGAAAACAGCATATGCAAATCTTCCCTTCTATCACCTCTTATCATTGCTTAATATTAACAAGGACTGAGGTTGTGCTCCTCACCAATTCTCTTCCTTACACTGGTTCATTTTCTATTCCCCCTTTAGCTTTCCTATGGCCTTTTTGATCCTGACCTGAGTGATGGTGGCCAGTTTCCATCTCTCTACCAGATGGCCCCCAAGGACACATCTCTGGCCCTTGGCATGGTCTGATTGATGCTACATTTCAGCATCCCCATCACTGAGAGATTATATTACTCAAAGTACTGCCACTATCATTTGCAGATCGAGGAATCCTCCATGAATGTGGTTGTTGTGTATGGGGACTCTGACTCACTACTAGGTTTTAACTTTCAGAGATGGGAATATTTAATGATCCATAAAGTCTGGGTCACAACCTCACAGTGGAATTTTTCCTCCAATGAGAGAGAGTTTCTCCTTGGCACATTCCATGGAGCTCTCATTTTTTTTCACACCACCATGGAAGATACATGGTTTCAAGACTTTTACTCAGACAGTTAACCCTTCCAAATACCCAGAAGACTTTTAACTCTCTAAGTTGTTGTCCATCTGTTTTGATTGCTTGGTTTCTAAATCTGACTGTAAAACACTGGAGCAATGTCCACTCAATGCCTCCTTGGAATCCTTGCCTTTTTGGCAATTTGAGAAGGTCATGAGAGAAGGAAGTTATCATGTGTACAATGCAGTACATGCTGTGGCTCAGACTCTTCACAAAGTGCTTCTTCCATGAATGGAAAGATGGCCAGTCATAAATGGAGATCAGCTGGTCGCTGAACCCTGGTAGTAATGTCTCTTCCATTTCATACCACATGTATTTTAACATGTGTCATAAACGAAACTTTTGGCATTCCACATATGTTTGAGTTAAGTAATTTAGGAATCACTCTCCAAAATCATAGAAGTTTATGTACTTTGTTCACCATCTAGGAGGTAAATCTAGACCTACATAGAAATGTCATCAAAAATAAGGTGTCAAGTGTCAGGGAGGAATGAGTTATGAATTAAGGACAATGTTTTGTGTTAAGGATATCAAAATCGTACCCAACAAATGTTTTTAAAAGGAAATATCCAGATATCTTCCATGAAATTTTTTGGGACAACATGGAGAGAACTTGTTCTTTAACTGACTATATAAGCAGGGTACTATAGAATATACTATAAATAAATTATCTCATTTAATTCTGCCCCCTGCAATTGCTGCAGCTATTGATAAGCTTGCTTTGCAAGCTGATGCTTTTGGAGAATTCAGATAGCAAAAGAATCATTGGTTTTGATTCTTCCACTAAGATTTTCCTGCATCCCACAACCACCGATTGATTTGATCTCCTTGTATTTGGAATTTTCTACTGAAACTGACTGCTATTTTATAAACATTGTTGTATTTTAATCTTCCATATGCTTCCATTTGTTTTCCTTCGTTGGAAGCTAATAATCAAATTGCATTATGAAGCAAGGATTTACAGAGGATCAGGGGTGTTCCTGAGTTTGGGTTTTCTGTCCTCAATATTGGGACACACTTCTTCAAAAATGATGCACATCTTTTAGCTGCACTCATTTCTGAGGAACATCCAATTTAACAATCCTGCTGGTGACCCAGTGAATTTGGATGATGCAAGAAAATTGGATGCCTGTTATGTCATTCTCAACTTCTGCAATTTTCCAGAAGGTTTTGGACTTAAAGTCAAAGTAGGAGAATTTGCCTCAGATGTTCCACGTGATCAACAATTGTCTGTATATGAATGTTTGATAGCATAGGCCTTAGGATTTTCCGAGGTGAGTGGGACCCAGGCCATGCTTTTTTTATATTACACATAAATTATCAAAATCTTGTCTTTGGGGGTTTTCTGAATCCTTACTGTTCACTAAATGGGCAAATCCAGGCATTTAACAGCTCACCTTTCAAGTGGAAGATTTTCCTTTTATGCGCTATCCAATGTATGGAAAAAGAATACATTTATTCAAACACATATCTCTAAATTATTATATATTTCACACCACACAATATAGATGACACCCATCAATTAACTTGATTTATTTAAAATTTAAATTTGTTAACGGTCCAATATCCGAAATAGCCTAATTATTAGATGGTTAAAGTCACTTTGTTAACAACACATATATGATTTTCTTCAGACTCCCCTGTCTGTATGCAGTGACAGGTGTATTCCTGGATTCCGGAAAACTGCTCAGGAAAGAAAGCCTGCCTATTGTTTTCTTTGCACCCCCTGCCCAGAGAATGAGATTTTCAATGAGACAGGTAATTGAGTATACACACTGAAAGTCCCCACCTCTCCTTTATGTCTCCAAACCACACAAGGAATTGGAAAGAATATGGAAAACAAATTCAGAGTCAAAATTCTTCCTTCCTTCATTTAGTAGTTTGATTTTTATAATCAATAATATTTTCCATTGAAATAACTCTCTCTGCCCTGAATTAGCTTGAGTCACTGCAGGCAAAATCTTTTCCAGGAAACACTCTTTTTACCACACCACATTAACCTGTTTCATCCATATCTTGGAATTTAACACACGGTATTATAATTACCTGCTTCTGTTCTTGTTTGAATGTCTATTTAGATTACATTGAAGGCATGGATTTAAACTACCCTCAGTTTTCCTGTGCCTAACACTGTGGACACAGAGTAGATGTTCAGAAAAGTTGTGATTGATTTAAGAAGAAGGTATTTCTATGTTGCTTAACATGATGATGATAAAGCAGATGCTCAGTGAGTAGGTTTCAGTTTCTGCTCTGCTCTAGTTTAGAGCCGAGTAGGGGAGAAAAAATAGAGACAGTTTTCATTCATCCTTCAAGGCTGCAATAAAGGTGCATACAGGGACCATGGAACAGTATCTATGTTAGGAGGAGGGGATCATAGATTTCTCCATAGAGGCAGTAGAATTAGTATTAGAATTAGTATTAGGTGAGACAATTGAAGGGTGGAATAAATTCTTGTCAGAATTATTAGGATCAGGGAATTAAAAAACAAAGGTTCACATGAAAATATCACAGAGAAGATTGGGGTTGAAGATTAGGACAGGATGTAGAAAAGAGACAGAAAATCAATATTTCTGATTTTTCAATACTGTAGTTAACATCTTGAAATTACTTATATTCATGGTATTAAATGCTGGATTCACCTCTATAGTGATGATTTTCTAATTTTCTTTCTGTGGTTTATATGTAGTTTAATTCATAAAATACTTGCTATTATATCTGTTCTTTGAAACAAGTTGAGAATGACAATATAATCTGGTATTTAGTCAATTTGGGAAATGATTTATGGACACAGTGGGTATAAGGCAAGTTCGAGTATATGTTTCATGTACTCATATAAAGATTATTGCCCCCAATGTGTTCAGAAATTAAGAAATAAACTTTTAAACAATATATATTTAAAAGTATGGACCACAATAGAAGTTATAAAATGTTTTGAAATTGAAAATATTACATATCAAGTTTTATGGGATGGAATTATAGCTTCCTTAGAGAAAAATGTATAATTTTACATAATACATTTATTTATTATTTAGTGTGTACATTAATATGTATGTTCCAAGTATTCATCACAAAATTAAAAAGAACAGCAAACTGAACATAAAGAAATTAGAAGACAGAAAGTTATAAATAAAGAAGAAAAGTTAATAAAAGCCAAATAAGGAGAGGATAATACAGTCAAAGCCAATTCCAGTGGAAGACAAAATGGGAAAGCCCTAGAAAGATGTATTTTTAAAAATTACATGATAAATTACAGCAGGAGTTGAAAGTGGGTCATCTGTATAGACATTTTTCAGCATCATAAAAAAGATAGTAAAAACAACTTCAGGCTAATACACTTGAAAATCTGAATGAAATTCACAAATTCCCAGAAAAGTAAAAGTTACTAAACAGTCCCAAGAATAAATTTTAAAAATCTGAAAAGTTTGATATCTACCAAGGATACTGAATCCCTAGTTTAAAATATTCTCATAAAGTTATATTGCAACCAATGGCTTCATTGGGGAATTCTACCAAATTTTAAAGGAAAACATAATACTCATTTACTATTTCAGGTAATAGGAAAACTTCACAATTCACTTTATGAGAAGAGCATAACATTGGTACCAAAATCTGTCAAGATCATTTCAAGAAAGGTAATTTACAGGACACTTTCTTTTTTGAACATAAAGTCACATATTTTTAAAAATCTACATTCCCAATCCATCTCTACTTTATAAAGAGGGTATATCATGACACAGTTTAGCTGTGCAAAGTAATTCATCACATGAACTACTGAAAAGGGAAAATAATCATCTAAATAAATGCAGGAGAATATTTAATACAATTCAACACCCATTCGTGATCTTAAAACAAATAACAAAAAAACAATTCATCAAATCAAATCAGGAATAGAAGGAAACCATCTTAATCCCATAAGGAATACTTCCTGAAAACTAGAGCAAGCATTCAAGTTCATGGTGCAATAGTGAAAGCATTTCAGGGCAGAGAGATCAAGAATAAGACTAAAGTGCTGAATAATACCACTTCTACTAGACATTACCCTGGGGATCCTGCCCAGCGGATTAAGTAAAGAAGTGAAAGGAATCAACACAGAAATGATAAAACTGATTTTGTTTGCCAGTGATATTATTGTGTAAAGATAAAATATGAAGATTTTTATAAACTTATTTCAGTGGTCTGAGTACAAGGAAATTAGACAGATATAAATTTATATAGGCCAGTCATAAGGCATTCTAAAATGAAATTTTAAAAGATGACATTGTAATATCTTGAAAACACAAAAATTCACATAAATAAAAGTAAAGCAACTTTGGAAAGACTGTGCTCATAAAGTTATAGAAGCATATTAATAGCATTTTTAATAAGACTGAAAGTAATGGAAAGATAATCCATACCCAGTGATGAAAAGATGCAACATTTCAGGATGCCAGTGCTCTCTAAATTGATTGAGTGATTCAGTGCAATTGCTATCACAGTCACAACTATTTTTGGATTTAGAACTTATTAAAAAAATTCTTAAGAATATGAAGAAAACAAAAGCATAGCTAAACCAAACTTGAAGATAAAGAATGAAATAGGAACACTTCTCCTGTTTCAAGATTTTTAAAGTCACAGTAATGTGGTTCAGCATAAGGATATAAAATAAGTGAAAGGAATGAAGTGGCAAATCCAGAAACGCATTGGTCAAAAATGGACTAAACAATGGGAGAATTATTATAGATCTAAATGCAAAAAGTTAAAAAATGTAAATGAAGTCAAAGGAGAAAAATTCTTTCAACTTAAGAAAGCAAAAATTTCTTAAACAAGACAGTTAAAGCCTCACTCTTAAAGCCAAATTTAAATAAATGCAAGTATAGGAAACTACAATTTCCTGTTCATCAGTGGAATGTCAAGCATCTGGTGTAATAACATATTAAAAATAGATAGGGGATGGGCTACGGTGGCTCAGCAGACAGAGTTCTCACCTGTCATGTTGGAGACCTGGTTCAATTCCCAGTGCCTGCCCAAGCCAAAAAAAAAAAGATAGACAGGACCGGGCACAACAAGAAAACTCACTGCTTTCCCACTCTCTACATGGGATATGACTCCCAGGGGTATGGAACTTCCTGGCAACATGGAACAGAAATCCTAGAATGAGCTGGGACTTAGCATCAAAGGATTGAAAAAACCTTCTCAACCAAATGGGGGAAGAATGAAATGAGACAAAATAAATTGTCAATGGCTGAGAGATTCTAAACAGAGTCAAGAGGTTATTCTTATGCATTGAATAGATATCACCTCTTTAGTTAAGGTGTAATGGAGAGGCTGGAGGAAACTGCCTGAAAATGCAGAGCTGTGCTCCAGTGGCCAAATTTCTTGAAGATAATTGGATGATGATATGACTGTCGAAGTGTGACTATGTGGTTGTGAGAGCCTTGTGTCTCTTGCTCCTTTTGTCTACCATATTGATGGACAAGTAAAACATATGGATTAAAAATAAATATATAATAGGGGGAACAAATGTTGAAATAAATTTCATAGATTGAAATGCTGGTGATCAGTGAAGGGGAGGGGGAAAGGGTATGACATGGATGAATTTTTTTCTGTTTTCTTTCTATTGCTTTTTCTGAATTGATGCAGATGTTCTAATAAATGACCATATGATGACAATACAAGTATGTGATGATAGTGTGAGTTTTTTATTATATAACAAGAATGGAATGATCATATGATAAGAATGTTTGTGTTTGTATGTGGTTATGAAACATAAATAGAAAATAAATAAATTTAAAAGAAATAGATAAGACTAAACAAAAAATAAAAGAAAAAATAGATTGGGTCAATAAGAAACCACATCTGGAATATGTAAACAAGACATGAAGAAAATCCTTTAGTAAAAAGGACATGCCTTGTGAACAGGCTCTTCATACAAAAGCATTTCTAAATATGCAATGTACATTTGAGATAGCGCTCAAATTAATTAGTCTCAAAGAAATTGCAAATGAAAATCTTAGTGAAATACCTCAAAATATCCCCCATAATAGCTAAAACTAAACAGATATTGTGTCAAGTGTCAAGAGAGAATTTGGAACAATTGGAAATCCAATATGGTTTGTTGGAGTAAAAACCGGTGTGGCCATTTGGAAAATGTATGGTATTGCATGCAAAGGTGGGTACTTCTCTATTATATGACAGAGAAATACACCATCATATTCGTATCAGACATACAAAGATGTACATAGCAACATTATTATTAATAACCAAATCCCATAAAAAATCCAAACATCTATCAGTAGCAAAATGGGAAATATAAAACAGAATGTGTTAATATAACTGAATTCTATCCAGGAGTATAAGTGTATGGATTATACCACCGCACAAGCACAAAGATCACCACATTTTCAAAATGTAAAATAGCAAGTGTTGGAAAGGACACAGAGAAATTGGAATTCTAATGCACCATTGATAGGAATGTAAAATTGTGTAACCATGTCGAAATCAGTATGGCAGTTGCTTTAAAAATTAAATGTAGAATTGCCATATGACCTGGCAATTACACTCCTAGGCATATACCCAAACACAGTGAAGACAGATTCTCAAATAGGTACTTGGGCACGGTGATTATAGCAGTATTAGTCCCAGTAGCCAACAGGTGGAAAATACCCATGTCCATCAACAATGAATGGATAAACAAAATATGGTGTATATGCACAATGAAATATTATTTGGCCACAAATAAAAATGAATTTCTGAGATATGCTGCTACATGAAAGAACTTTGTAAACATTATACTCATTAAAATAACTAAGACGCAAAAGAACAGATAATGTAGAGAGCCAATTATAAGAGATGTCTAGAAACTAAAAACCCAAGAGACAGAAAAGTAGATATTACTAAGGGGTTGGGCACAGAGGAAATGGGAAATGTATGTTTGCTGGACATGATATGTTTGCAAAAGGAAAATAACAAAACATGTATTTAAAAAGTGATTGAACTGTACGGGTGGTTCAGTGGTTAGAATGCCTGTCTTCCATACAGAATACTCAAGCTCAATTTCTGGATCATGCATCCAAAAGAAAATGTGATTGAACTATAGCTATATTCAGTGGTATTAATGGTTCTCAGAAACATATTATTTGGTAAAAGTACATAAGCAGAATTAATTTATAGAGTCAGAAATAAAGGAGGTACTTTCTTTGGAGATATGCCAGGGATAATGGTTTCAAAGGGTAAGGAAAGGGGCTTCTTATGGGGTTGAATATGTTTTATTCTTTGGCTTGGTGTGGTATTACAGTGTTAACATCCTCAAAATTCATTTATCAATACACTTATGATATATACCCTTTTATGAAATATACTATATGCCAATACATATTTAAAAGGAAAACAAATAAAGCCCAACAGTGAATGATAAATGCAACCGTTATGAAATTGATAGTCAAAGGAAGACCATCGGTTTAAGGGAACACTTGGGTGATGAAAACCAAACACGGTGAAACACAGAAATCCATACGAGCTGGACTGAATTTGGCAAAAATTGTCCACTGTGTATCATTTGGGGTCCTGTGAATAAGAGAAAATTATTGGGCTAATGGCTCTTTGCATTTCTCACCAGATACAGACCAGTATATGAAGTGTACAGATTATCAGTATGCAAACAGGAAGAGAACTCGCTGCCTCCAAGAAGCTGTGAACTTCCTGGCTTACGAAGACCCTCTGGGAATGACTCTGGTCTGCATGGCCCTTTGCTCCTCTTTGCTCACGGCTGTTGTTCTTGGAGTCTTTGTGAAGTGCCAGGACACTCCCATAGTCAAGGCCAACAACAGAGCTCTCAGCTACGTCCTGCTCATCTCCCTGCTTCTGTGCTTCCTCTGTTCCATCCTCTTCATCGGTCATCCTAACACAGCTACCTGCATCTTCCAACAAATCTCATTTGTAATGGCATTCACCATGGCCATGTCCACTGTCTTGGCCAAAACCATCACCGTGGTTCTGGCCTTCAAGGTCACCGTATCAAGGAGAAGGATGAGGTAATGGTTGGGGTAAGGGGCACCTAACTCAGTTATTGCCATCTGCTCCCTGGTCCAGATGAATCTCTGTGGAATCTGGCTGGGAACTTCTCACCCATTGATTGACATAGACACACACTCTGAGCCTGACAATATCATCATCGAGTGCAACAAGGGCTCCATCACTGTCTTCTACTGTGTCCAGGGGTACCTGTGATGCTTGGCCCTGGAGAGCTTCATTGTAGCTTTCATGGCTAAGAACCTGCCCAATACCTTCAATGAAGCCAACTTCTTGACCTTCAGCATGCTGGTGTTCTGTGGTGTTTGGGTCACTTTCTTCCCCATCTACCACAGCACCAAGGGGAAGGTCATGGTGGCCGTGGAGATCTTTTCCATCTTGGCCTCCAGTGCTGGATTGTTGGGCTGCATCTTTGCCCCCAAACGCTATGTTATTTTGTTAAGGCCAGAGAGGAACACTCAGCATGGACTACGATGCAAAACCTATTCTGGGCACAGTAAGCCTCCTTAAGTTTTAACTCATGTTTCCCACAATTAATAGAAACCACAGATTTCCATTGTCATATTTTAAATATAGTCTCTGTTTCTAAATATACCTACAAATATATCTATTTCAAAATCCCTTAATATTTATTATTTTATTACTTTTTTCTCTCTTTAACAATAGAGGACTGTTTTAATATGCTGGACTTGATGGTATTTTTTGTTTGATAGCTGACAAAACATTTCTGTCCTCTTTATTGCATCATTTTACACCTTAAGAGAGAGTAAAACCTCATGATACCTGTGCCATTGAAAAGTGTGCCTGACAGAAATGTTATTTAGTGAAGATCATCTGAAAGAAGAGTACTTTGCCCTGTCCTCTCTAGGTTCTCTGAAGTCCACCTCTGATCATATTCCAACAGGAAGCTTTGTGCATGGACCATTAGCTTTGCTTCTCTCAGAATAACCTTCTGAATACAGTATATTTAATGACATGCCCTGGTTTCAGGAAACAGACATGAATAAATATTTCTTTTTTTAATCATAAAACTGTTATGAAAAGCACTGTTCATTTTGCCTCTCAGAGTCTTAACTAAAAGGAAGGTTTCACTATAAGAAAATTATTTGAGTTGATATCTAAGAATGTCTGCCATTTTTCTAAGAAAATAATATCTTCATTGATAATAAGAATTGTGTGGTTGATGCTCAGCCACAGCAACTAGAATAACATTTATGATCAAAATATTTGTGTTATGCTCCATTCTTTGGTACTGATTTTCTCTTTCTGTTCATTAGCCATGCACAGTTATTCCTTCCACATCACAACTTTCCCCATTGCCATTTCCATATATTGTGGGTGAGCATAAGACATTAACTGGGAATTTGGGGGGAGTTTGTGGAAGCCGCAAATTAGCTGCTGCAGGTGGTGCCATTACTACGACATTGAGTTGGCCTTAACACATATGAGGAAAAAGAAAAGGAAATCTATGTAGCTGTTGTGTCAGCTACAGCAGAATCTGCAAAGCATTTGCATAAACCACTGTGATCTGCATACCTCTTGCATAGAAATTTCAACATGTTGGGGTGCAAGATTGTTATAATGAAGGCATCCTGGTTATGCTCTGGCATCAAACATGAAAAGGTTCAGTCCTTACATGATTTCTTCGAGGAAAATGTAGGTGAAAGGCTTTTTATAGATTTTCAGTCCAGCGAAAGACTAGGCTGAAATTAAAAAAAAAAGTTTAGTCTATGCAATGTAAAAGTAACAGGAGAGGGAGCATTTCTGATGAAGAGGAAGGTAAGGACTTTACCAAAACTGAAGAAAACTGGTGTGAAAGGAGGGCCAAAAAATTTCTACACAAATTTTCCAGATCATGGTGGGGTGGTGGGGAATGCCAAAAGCCCCCTGCAATGGGGAAGGGATAACTGTATTATGCTGTTTTGTTGTAAATAAGCAAATAATGATATACCTTGTTGTCAATAAAGCCAAATTCTCTTTTAGAGATGCAACTTTCTGCCCAGTGGAAATATTCGAATGATGATGATGTTTAAGATGCATTAGTTTACTCAAACAGTTCATCATCACCTAACCTTTTTCAACATCCTTATGTCTGGGATTCCTCAGAAATCTAATAAATCTGGATTATAGCTCTGGACCCTCTATGGTCTTTGAAAAGTCACTTAATCTCTTACAACTCAGTATAATACCATGTGCCCTGCTTGACTAATAAAGTGCTATGTAGAATGATGACTTCTCTCTGAAGTGAGGTGCTTCAAAAAAGACTAAAGAGTCCCTAACAGTTTTCCAATTTATGACACTGCTTTATGCAACAAAGAGGAGTGAGGAAGAGAACTAAAACAGAAGTCTTTAAACAGGGATTTTGCATTGCACTCAAAGTAAATATATTGGTAACTATTGCCAACTTTCACTCCGTACACTCTGCATCCTTTTGAATTCCCACCAGTAAAGAGTAAGAACACCCATTTCTCTCTAAACACACCGATGGAGAGTTTTCTCACCCAAGTATTGGTCACGTTAATAGATAAAATATGTTTTATCCGTGCAGTTTAAATTGCATTTCTCTTACAATGAATAAGCATGATTATCTTTTTCACAAATATCCACAGGGTAATTTTTAATATCCTTTTTGTGAACTGAGCATTTATTTCCTTCCCTCACTTTCTATTGCTTGTAGATCTTTTATCCTTTGGGTTTTTAGAAGTTCTTTATATTAGGGATATAAGCCATTGTCTTTGATAAACTAGCACTATATTCTTCCAGTGTGTTGTTTTAATTTCATTTATATATCTTAGCCACATAGACTGCCTCCCAGAAATTCTTAAATTCACAGAGGAAACAGAGGTTAGAATGATATATGATTGCTGGCTTTGATAATTAAAGTCATTGTCATATCTCCATCTCTGACTCTTCTGCCCACCTTCTCTTATAATAATCCCCCCTATAATTGCATTAGGTCCACCCATATAATCCAAAGCAATGTCCTCCTCTCAAAATCCTTAGCTTAATCAAATTTGCAAGGTCTCCTTTTCCACAGAAGTTAACATATTTGCAGGTTCCAAGGATTAAGATATGGGCATCTTTGGGGGATAAAAAGAGTGTTTATGTAAACAACTCATCCAAATACTCTTATGTTTCCTTTGTAAAATGATGGTAAAAATTTTCAACCTGTTAGATAATCAGGGAGATATATATACTAAATACTTACCAAGTATTGTTTTATTTTGGATAAAAAATAACAGCTTTATGAAAATATGTCTTACTAAATAAGATTCACACTCTCTTCCACAGAAGAGATGGGGAGCAAGCTTGACTAAACAAAATGAAAAACATTATCCCTGGACCTCCATTTTTTATCCCTACTTCCTTTCCTGTGCCTGTAATTTCACAAACATGGTTCTGGTGATCACACATTTTTCAAAGATGGATGATGCACCTTTTGACCTCATTTGTTCTCAAAATATACTTGTTTGTAGTGTATTTCAGAGAATTTGCCTCTTGTTCAGTTCTTTCTTTTTTATCTTTCTGGTTTCTTAAAACTGAACCTGCATTAAGGATGTGTAACAATCTGAGGCAGCCAATTCTACTCAGTCTTTGAATGGGCACACTTAAAATTGGCAAACGTATGATACATATGGTGCTGCTTTTAAGATAATATTTAGTATTGCATTTTAACAAACTTTTTAAATAGAGCCAAGAGTTTCGGTCAAGAGATTTAATATACATCTCTGCTTTATATGAGGCCAGATTTTATGAAAATCCAACTGCAACAAATGAGATCATTTTTGATGAGCAACTTTCACTTCTCCCAGTGTCAGTCTTTCAAATACAATACTTATTCTTAGAATAAAGTTCAAATCCTTAAAAGAAACTAGAAAATCTGTGGAGTCTGACCACTGTCTATCTTTCTCACATCTTCTCCATCCCCATTTTGTTCCATAGATTGTTTTTCTTAGGGCACTTGCCTAATTACTCTGGCTAGAACTTCCAGCACAATGATAAATAACAGTGGTGAGAGTAGGCACCCTTGTCTTGTTCCTGATCTTAGAGGGAAAGCTGTCAGTCTCCCCACATTGAGAATGAAGTTAACTGTCAGTTGTTCATATATTCCATTTATCATGTTGTGGAAGTTCCCTTCCGTACCTATCTTTTGATGTGTTTTCATCAAGAAGGGATGTTAAGCTTGACACATTCATTTTCTGCATCAACTGAGATGACCATTTGGTTTTTCCACTTTGATTTATTGTTATGGTGTATTACAGTAATTGTTTTTCTCATGTTAAACAAGCTTTGCATACCTGGAATAAATCCACTTAGTCAAGGTTTGTAATTCTTTTAATGTACTGCTAGATCCAATTTGCAAGTGCTTCATTAAGTATTTTACATCTATATTCACTAAAGAGATTGATCTGTAATTCTTTTTGTAGTATCTGTCTCTTTCTCTGGCTTTGGTGTGATGTTGGCTTTATGGAATGAGTTTGGTAGCTTTCCTTCCTCTTCAGTTTTTTAGAAGACTCTGAGCAGAATTTTTTTTGAATACATGGTGGAATTCACATGTGAAGCCATCTGATCCTCCACTTTTCTCTTTTGAGAGCATCCTGATGACTGATTCAATCTGTACTTGTTATTGCTTTGTTGAGGTCATCTATTTTTGAGTCAATACTGATTGTTCATGCCTTTCTCGAAATTTATCCATTAAATCTATGTTGCCTAGTATATTAGCATATAATTTTTTATTTTACCCCCTCATTACATCTTTTATTTCTGTGGGGCCACTGGTTATGTCCCCTCTTTCATTTCTGATTTTATTTAGACCTATCCTCTCTCTTTTCATGTCAGCTTAGTCAAGTATCCATCAATTTTAATGATTTTCTCAAAATATCAACTTCTGTTTTTGTTGATTTTCTCAATTGTTTTCATATTCTCAATTTCATTTATCTCTGTTCTAATCTTTGCTGTTTCTTTCCTTTTGTTTGCTTTGGGGATAGTTTGTTGTTCCTTTTCTAGTTCTTCCAAGTGAACATTTAAGTCCTTAACTTTTACTCTTTCTTCTTTTTTTAATATAGGCATGCTGCATGCCATAAATTTTAATATGTTGTATTCTCATTTTCATTTGCCTTGAGATATTCACTGATTTCTCTTGTAATTTCTTTCTTGATCCACTGATTGTTAAAGAGTGTGTTGTTTAGCCTCCAAATATTTCTGCATTTTATGGCCCTCTGCCTTCTATTGATTTCCAACATCATTTCATTATGATCTGAGAAAGTATTTTGAGCAATTTCAATCTTTTTATATTTATTGATACTTGCTTTGTGACACAGCATATGGTCTATCCTTGAGAATAAGCAATGAACAATCGAGAAAAATGTGTATCCTACTGTAGTGTGCTGTAATGATCTGAAATGTATGATAAGTCTGGTTCATTTTTCATATTGTTCAAAATCTGTTTCCTTACTGATCCTGTGTCTAGAAGGTCTAGCAATTGATGATTGTGAGGAATTAATTTTCCAACTTATTATTGTAGAGGTGTCTACTTCTCCCTTCAGTTTTGTCAGTGTTTGCCTCTTCTATTTTGGAACACTGTGGCTTGGTGCATAAATATTTTTGATTGTCATGACATCTTGTTGAATTACTCATTTTATTAATTTATAGTGTCCTTATTTGTCTCTCCTGTTTTACCTTTGAAGTCTATTTTGTCAGATATTAGTATACCTACTCCTGTTATTTTCAGACTTCTGTTTGCATGAAATATCCTCTCCAACCTTTCACTTTCAACCTATTTTTGTCCTTGGGTTTAAAATGAGTCCCCCGCAGAAAGCATATAGCTTGATCCTGTTTTTAATCCATTCTGCCAGTCTATACCTTTTGATTGGGTAGTTAATCCATTAACATTTAATGTTATTACTGTAAATGCAGTACTTTCTTCTACCATTGTGTCTTTAGAATTTTATATGTCATACCTTTTTTCTCTTTTCACTTTCTTGATAGACTTCATTTCTACACTTTTTTCCAGATGTCTCTCATATTTTTCTATCTGCTTTTACTTCTGTTTCTAATATTCCTTTGAAAAGCCAATCTCTTAGTCACAAATTCTCTCAGTGATTGTTTGTCTGAAAATATTTTAAGCTCCTCCTCATTTTTAAAGGACAGTTTTGCTGGGTATAGAATTCTTGGTTGGCAGTTTTTCTGTGTTGGAATCTTAAATATATCATACCACTTCCTTTTCGTTTCCATGGTTTCTGCCAAGAAATCCACACATAGCCTTATCATGCTTCCCTTGGGTGTGATAGACTGCTTTTCTCTGCTGCTTTCAAAACTCTCCCTTTTTCTTTGACATTTGACAATCTGATTAGTAAGTACCTTTGAGTAGGTTTACTTAGGTCTATTTTGTTTGAGGTGTGCTACACTTGAATATGTGTCATTCATAAGAGATGGGAAATTTTCAGGGATCATTTCCTTCATTATTCTTTATACTCCTTTCCCTTTTCTTCTCCTTCTGGGACACCTATAATGCAATAATTGTGTGTTCCATGTTGTCATTCAATTCCCTGAGACCCTGCTCATATTTTTCCTACTTTTTTCTTACGAGTCAGATTTCAGATGTCCTGTCTTCTAGTTCACTAATCCTTTCCTCTGCCTCTTCAAATTGACTGTTATAGGTTTTCATTGTTTTTTCATCTATTCCATTGTGCCATTTGTTTCCACGAATTCTGCAATTTGTTCTTCAAACTTTCTAGTTCTTTGTTTGCCCAATGTCCTCTTTATATCATCCCTCAATTCATCAATTTGGTTTTTGATGAGATTTTGTATGTCTCTCTGAACATTCTAAATTGGTTGTTTTAACTTGTCTATCTCATTTGAAGTGTTGGTTTGTTTCTTTAACAGGGCTATATCTTTGATTTTCCTATTATGACTCATTATTTTTCCTGGCATCTAGGCATTTGATTTCCTTAATTACTTTATTCTGGAGGTTGTTTTCACTCTTTTACTTGGGGTTTTCTTGCTGGATGACTTTGTGATCTATCTGTCTTTGACATTCAGTTCAACTTATTCTAGATCTCTAGTATAAGTTCTCTTTAACTGATCATAATTTTGTCAGTTCTTATTTTTCCTGTTGCTTTCCCTGCCTAAATAGAGCCCTTTCTTAGGATGGTCTCCTCAGATATTATTGACCTCAGTCAGAATTTCCCAGACTAGACATGCCCATGTCTCAGGAAGTGAGAGTATTCAGCATCAGTTTTCCCTGAGAGTGAGACTCAGAAGTTCTCTGACTTTCCTATGAAGCCTCTAGACTCTCTGCTTTTCCTATCCTACTCAGCACATGGCATTTTGAGTCAGCCACTCCCTAACAACCTTAAATAATGTGGTGCCCTTAATTTCAGCAGCCCTCCATGCCAGTGCTGTGGTGAGACAGAAGCTTAGGTGGTGGGTGCACTTTGATTGTTTGTGTTTCCAGCCCCTGGGGCCTGATTTCCCTGAGGGAGAGCTTCCACTTGAGCTGAGTCCCACCCTGCTTTTCTTGGGAAAATATACCTTTTAAGGGAATTAGCCCTTTTCACGTGACTAGTTACTTTTTCTCTCAGATGTGCCTTACTTCTGCTCTTGCCTGGGGTAGTGCTGGAACCTGAGAATGCTTGCAGTTCTATCTAGTGGACTGTTAAGAAGTAAACAAAAAGCAAAAAAACTTTTGAAAGCCAAACCCTTACTCCCTGCATTTGCCTTTCAAGAACTTGAGTTGGTATATGGCTCTATGTATCCCCAAGCTCTATGTGCTCTTTTCCAGCCCTTTTCTAGTATTCTGTGCTGTCCAACTCAAAAAGCCTCTTTTTTTTATTTTTCAGCAGTCCTGTCCTCTCTTTGCTGGGGCAAAATCTCCTGGTTCCTTTAGTGCTTACTCCAGTTTTTTCTATGCCCAGGGCCTGTTTTCAGTAGTCAAAATTTGCTAATTAATTCTACAATCAGAGCTTGGTTGAGTTAAGCCCTTGCTACTAGTAAAGTTAGTTTCCTTTCTCCTCAGGGTACCAGTGGGCCATACTCATGGTGGGGAGTTGGGCACTATCCTAAGCAATTTTGGAAACATATAGTTCTGTATGGGATCTCATCCCTTCCACTTTTTCTAGAGTGTATGGAAGCAGTTGTTCCATACACTTCCTGGCTATTTACCAGCTGCTCTGTAGGATTAACTAAATTCCACACCTAACTATGCCACCACCTTGTCCTGTCACACTTATGTTCCTTTGATCCAATCTTGTGGAGAAGGCCTATTGTTTAGTGGGAACTCTTAATTAGGTTGTTTCCGTGGAGATGGGACCCTGCCTATTCAAGTTGGTTCTTAATCCACTTGCTGAATTACTTTAAGAGAGAGACATTTTGAACAAAACTCAGAGCCAAAGGAAGCTAAGCACTAAATAAACCTCCCACAAAGATATTTTGGAGAAGACTGTAAGATAGTATTAAGTGTCTTCAATGTGATGAGGAGCCCCAGATGCCATCAGCCCTTGCCCTGAGGGTTTCTTGTTGGTGTCTTGTTGTGGACATTTACATGCCTTTAACTATAACATTGTAACCTAATAAACCCCTATTGTTAAACCCTAACCTATTTCAGGAATATTGTATTTTTGGCAGCTTTAGCAAAATGAAACACCTGCACAGTCCTAAATTTGGCTAAACCAAATTACAATATGTGTTTCCATCAGTGGCAGTGAATAAGTAAGAAATGATTACATGGCCTAATTTGAGCAATAGGTGAAAGTAAATTCTAAGATTTTTGCCCAAAATTTCATAACTTGTAGAGGATAACTCCCTGTTTTTTGCTTTATCAAATTAAAGTTTGGTTTCCTGTGCTTTGCAACCAAAACACACTCAAGTTATACAGTGATTTTGTAATTATGATAGAGTTAATGGGGGCAATACTGAGTAGTCTATCTTTATATCAAGAGGTAAAAGTGAGACTATATTATTTAAGATATTCTCTATTCTCCTGCTGTTGGTCCAGGTTTTCAGTATCATCTGCCTTTACATTCATTCACTTTCTCAAATTGTGTAGTTAACCACTGTCCTTCTATCCTTCTATTTTGTCCCTTTGGCAGCATTTTCCCTTACCCTCCATTCACCCATCCATAAACTCCATCTTTATTTTTCCACTGACCCTTTCTCTCCATCCATCTATCCCTCAATACATTAATCCTCACCATCTCTTCATTTAAAAATATTGTTCTTTTCATATATACACTTAAGAATCCAACAAGGGTGACATTTCAAAGGAAAATATATGTCAATACAATTTTAAATAGATGCAAAAACTGCAAATGGTAATTTACTCCAAACAGTCTCATAAAAAAGAACATCATGATCAATTAAGATTTTCCCAGAAATATATATTTGGCATTATTAATTAAATTTATAAATTTAATAAAAAAAGAATAATCACTTTGAGAGAAGTTAAAAAATACTTTGACCAAATCACAAAATTCCTAAGCTAGAAATGGAAGAAAATATCTTTAATTTTGAAAAGAGTATTAACTAGAGGGTGATATCATCAACACAGTGAATTAAAGAGCTACTGAATATCTCTCCTCAGAAGTTCAAGTAAAAAGGACAATTACATATTTTCAAGAAATCTGTAGAAAGATAGAGACTAGAGAAGGATCCTACAATGCCAAACTGAAGATAAAGAATAATATCAGGGGGAATGCGAGGATAGTTCAGTGGTAGAATTCTCTCCTGCCAGGCAGGAGACCTGGGCTCAATTCCCAGCCGATGCACTTACCAAATAAACAAACAAGCAAAGTAAACAAATGAAAAACCAACCAAATAAAAATTCAACAAATGGTGCTGCAATAAGGGGATACTCACACAGAAAAAGAATGAAATGGGACCCCTGCCACATGGCATACAAAAAAAATGTAGAAGAAGAACAATATCAGGTAGAAGACCTCTGTACAGGGGCATCAGTCCTTTCACCTCTCCCTCACTTCATCTCACACACAGTGATGAAAGGGCTCAGAAATAGCAGCTTGAGTACCCCACAGAATATAAAATCTCTCACAACAGTGAGAAAGACCCACGGGATGTGTGAGGACATTTCAAGGTCCAGGTCAGTGAGTGATAAAGACTCTAACAAAACATGGATGCACACTGTAATTCCAGCCCTGGGCACAAAAACCCTTCCCCCATTCCTGAAGGATACAATGACAGGTGGACTGACCCCAACTTGGGGGCCAGCTTAATTTTAGGCCAGATGTGGGAGTTCTCTTACACAAATAAATTGGGGGACTCAAGCCCACACTGAGCCAGAATTTGGCTGATGGAGGCAGAGCAAAGGATGTGCACAGTCCCAGCCCCATACAGCCAGACATAACCTGGGCTACAATGCAAATAGCTTCTGAGGAATATTGAGTTATTGGCTAGCTTCATCTCCTGGGCATACAATAAAGCACAAGGGTACTGAAGGGCTTTTCCCGAGAAACTTGAGAAAAACTCACTCAGACCATTTGAAGCTAGTTAAAACCCCGGCATGAAAAGAAAGCCATGTTTTGGCTAAGAAATACAGATGACCAAACTGTTAAAGCAGTGCCTTAAAACAAACCCAAGTCTTTGGACTGGTGAAATACAGAGCACCACTGGGACCCTGCAGACTTGTTTTACCCACAAAGACTTGCTTTGGTTCCAGTGCTTACAGCCCATCCCTGAGGCAGGCCACTGTGGGCATCTGGTTTTCAGGGAAGATCAGCACCATAGTTAGTATGACAAATGGCTGGCAAGAAGAATGAACAGAGATAGTACAAAGCCAACCAATTTAAAAAATTTTTGAAGAATAAACTATGCAAGGAAATCAAATGTCTAGATACCAGCAAAATATTAAAACTCACAACAGGGAACCAGAGATATGGCCCAACCAAAGAAACAAGCTAATAACTCAACTGAGCTACAGGAGTCGAAATAACTAATTACAGACGTTCAAACAAGTCTTCAAAATCAATTCAATGAGCTAAAGGAAAATGTGGAAAAAGAGATGAAGGATATAAAGAAGACAGGGTACCCGTGCTGAGGAAATTAAAAGCTTGAGAAAACAAATGGCAGAACTTATGGGATAGAAAGACACAATAGAAGAGATGAAAACCAAAGTGCAGACATAATAACAGCAGATTTGAAGAGGCAGGAGAAAGGACTAGTGAGCTAGAGGGCAGAACATCTGAAACACTACATATGAAAAAGCAGATAGGGAAAGGAATAGAAAAATATGAGCAGGGTCTTAGGAAATTGAAATGCAACATTACTGCACAAATATACTTGCTATGGGTGTCCCAGAAAGAGAAGAAAATGAAAAGGGGTAGTAAGAAAAATGGAAGAAATGACCATTGAAAACTTCTAAACTCTCATGAATGACATAAAATTAAGGAAGCAACAAGTGCAGTGTACACCAAACAGAATAGATCCAAATAGGCCTAAACCAAGGCACTTACTAACCACATTGTCAGATGAAGAGAGAAAGAAGAAAGATGTAATTGATTACATACAAGGGAATCTCAGTAAGACTAAGATTAAGGACAGATCTCTCAGAGGAATCCATGGAGGCTTGAAGGCAATGATATAATATATTTACAAAATTGAAAGAGGAAGACTGCAAACCAAAAATCCTATATCTAGCAAAACTTTCTTTTAAAAATGAGGGAGAGTTTAAAACGTTTAAAGATGAACAGACACTGAGAGAATGTGTGAACAATATACCTGTTTTAGGAATGAGTCTGGCTCTGCATTATGATATCAACAATGCCACCCTGACCAAAAGGGGGAAAGAAGTGTAACAAATAAAGTATCAGTGGCTGACAGAGTATAAATAGACTCAAGAGGCTGCTCTGTAGGTCATTCTTACACAAGCGTCAGTTAGACATTGCTACCTATAATAACTTGCCAAACCCCAACCAAAACTATTCCTGCCAATCTTAAAGAACAACTAAGGAGTGGGTTAGAAAGATCAAAGGTGTGGTGGAGTATTCAGAGAAAGTAGACCTTAACACATGAGTATGATTGCTGAATCATTAAATTGATATTTCTTTTAGTCTCTGGTATCTTATAGAAGTTAGAAATAAAAACCTAAAATTGTGGAATTGTAACTCATACCAAATTCTGAAATCTGTTGTACAACTAATTGTGATGTGCTTTGAAATTTATTGCTTTTTTGTATACATATGCTATTTTTCACAAAAAAGGAAAAATATATTGTGATGATAAAAATTATTTATTCTTCTAGCCTCCTATATTCTGGAGTAGCTAGAAGGAAAAATCTGAGAGAATGGTGTGGTAGCCCAAGACAAACTCTGGGAAGTGTCCTGTAACTACTTGTTGAACAGTGCTCTGAAAATTATTGCTTTTTCCTTTCTTTTCTTTGTATATATGTTATATTACACAATAAAAAATGTTTTTTGAAGTGGGAACCATTTTGGAAAAAGTTTTACAGCTCACACAGCCAGAGACCTTTCAATATGCAGAGAAGGAAAACAGCCCTAGGGGATCCTTAAGAAATGAGAAGCCAGGAGAGAAAGCTAGCAACTGACAGAGGTGTCCAGAGGCAAAGACCCCAGCAGATGTCAGCCATGGGTCTTCCCAGATGACAGAAGTGTTCCAGAGGGCATGAGAATTTCTTGAGTGAATGTAAGTGCTTGTTGTTGCCTTAATTTGCACATTTTCTTGGCCTTAGAAATATAAAATTGCAACTTAAGAAATTCCCTTTTAAAAATCCATTCTGTTTCTGATATATTGCTTTCTGACAGCTCTAGTAAACTAAAGCACACCCCAATCGCCAACTAGGAATTTGTCTATTGTTTTTTTTTTTGACAAGACTTCAGTAATATGTCTCCAAAAGCAAAATAAGAATGAAAAAGTGCCATTCTCATCATATCATATAATGGCACAAGCATTCTGTATCATTTATAACAGTTGATGTTAAGCTTGATTATCTGGCTTGAGTAGTGTTTGTCAGGCTTCTGAACTACAAAGTTACTCATTTGTCTCCATTTTGAAACTTTACACCTTGGAAGAAAATGCTTATGCACAACCCATATTTAAGAAATTAAACTTATGTTCCACGTCTTAAAGGACAGAGTATTTAAATAAATTGCATGGAATTCTTTTGCACAATTTATTCAGTCATTTACTCATATTTGAATGAATGCATGGATATTTATTTTGTGCTCTCAGTGACAATCCAAATTATCCACTATTTTTTGCTCAAATGGTTCCAGCTTTGACCATGGGAGTTCTTTCAGTTCACTCCTATATTCTTTGACATATACCTACCACTTTGGGATTTTGTTGTAGTTTTGTTTTTTGTAGGCTTTGTATGTTTTCAGCACTCTCATTTTATGGCAATAAAAGAAGCTCTGAGCACATCTTCAATATATCCTACACCAGTAACAGAATCTTCCAATTTTCCAAGGAGCTCTGGTTTCTTTTATTTGAAAATGGCATTAAAACCATCTTCTGGGCACTACTTTTACTCTTTCAAACTTTGATTTAATTTTTTCTAGGCCCTCTCCAATGACAGAACAGAAAACATGTGTGGATACTAACACCTATATATGCACATATTCATACATATTTGTTTATGTAACTATCTGCACCGATAACAAGCTGAAAATGAATTTATATTGATTTCCACAACTCTAATCCATTACCACATGGATCATTTTATCCTCCTTCCATTGCTGATCTGCAACCTTCCATCCCAAGAATGAGAAACTTTGTTTTCACTATCCACCATATGAATTTCAGTATACATGAATGGTGGTTTCAGAATTATAATAGATTTCAATGATTTTTTTAATATTCTGCAATCTAATCTGGAACTGATGCTTTTCCTTTTGCTTAAGCTTTTACTTTGAAATAATTTTAATCTAACAAACAGTTGCAACAATAATGCAAAACTCATATAGAGAACACCAACATACCTTTCCCCAGATAAACAGAACAATCCATTTTAACAACTTTACACATTTGTCATATCAATGTATTTATTTATATATCCAACTATCAACCAATTTTCTATTTACATGTCCATCTGTCTATTGAATGACCCATCTATTTTGTAAGCATTTGATAAGTTGTATACACCCTCTTCCTTGAACACATAATAGCTGCCAGTACATTTGCCAAGAACAAAGAACATTATGTACCTTAAATGGAATTATTGAGTTTAAGAGATTTAACCTTGGTATAAAGCTTACAGTCTATATTCCAATTTTCTCACATGCCCCAATAATGTCCTTTGAATCTATTCCCTTCCATTATTAGATTTTGTTCAGGATCATGTATTGAATGGATTCTTATTTTATCTTTAGTTTTTCTTTCCTTATTGTGGAAACATATATACAATATGTACTTTCTTGTCTAAACCATTCACGAATACGACTCATTGGTATTATTCACTAGCTTCACCACCACCCATTACTGAACTTTCCCATTACCCAGACAGAAGGCCTACACCGATTTTGCTTGAGCTCTTCAATCTGCAACAATCTCATTTGGTTTGATATCAACTTAACTTCAATGCCATATGCACACAAAATCTTTCCATAACATTCTATCCCTTCACTAATTCTGTATTTACACAATTTGAGTCTTGAAACAATTAATTTCACACTACTTTATATATATAATTTATTGTCTGTCAAGTCTATGCAATGGACATTGTTCTTTTAAGGTTTACTAAATTACAAAAAGCATATTGTAATGAAAAGCAGATTCTTTTTCTTTTCCTTTTTTTTCCACTTTCCATTGTAGCAACATATACACAATTCAAAATTTCTCATTTTAACCACTTCTAAGTTACAATTCAGCAGTATTGATTACATTCACAATGTTGTACTATCACCAATATACATTGCTCCAAATTTTCATCACTTCAATTTATAAACTCTGTAACCACAAAGCAATAATTCCTCCTTCCTTTCCCCCAAGTCAGGTGTAGGAATTTGTAATCTAATATCTGTCTCTATGATATATGCTTAAGCTAGGTATTTCATATAAGTGTAATCATATGTGATGGCTAGGTTCTGGTGTCAACTTGACCAAGTGATGATGTCCAGTTGTCTGGTCAGGCAGGCACTGGTTGGTTTATTGCTGTAAGGATATTTCATGGCTGGGTGATAAACCAAAAAGCTGGTTTATTAAATTATCAGTCAGTTGACTGCTTCTGTAGCTAATTACATCTGCAATCAACTAAGGCTTGTCTCCTTATGATGAGGTAATCCAATCAGTGGAAGATTTTAAGGGCAAAGATCTGTATTTTCACTGCTTCTTCAGCCATCAACCCTCCCCTATAGAGTTTTTTCTGACTCCTCAATGCAGCTACCAGCTTCCCAGCCTGCTCTGTGGATTTTAGAGTCTTCCACTCCCATGGTCGCATGAGACACTTTTGTAAATCTCATTTTACAGATGTATTGTGTTGGTTCTGTTTTTCTAGAGAGCCCTGAAAAATACACCTTGGTACCTGGAGTGGTTCTTGAGAAACAGAATCTTAAAAATGGCTTTTTACAATTGGTTCCCTACTCTGATTAGGCTCAGAGGCCCTAATGACTGTTTCCAATAATCAAAATGGCACTGACAGTCCATGGGGTAAGTTGGAAACACAGATACTCAAAATACCACCAGTAGATTCTGCTTATTATGGTATATATAAGGCAAGACTCTAGGTGAGAGTGTTTTTGACAACTTAATGGAGTCTGAAGAATTAAGAGGTATGATGATGTTGGCTGGTTGTTTATTAGATATGCTGGAGACCGTGGTGAGGGAAAGGGATGACTTGGAGGATCCAAACAGCAACTTAAGCACCATACGAACAATGTAAATGTTTCCATGTTTGTCCTGAAAGAAAATCTCATTTCCTGTGGTTGCAGACTTGAGATCTCTGAAAACCAGACACAGAACCTCATTGTGCAAGTAGCAGATTTACAATGCAAACTGAAATCTCAAGCTTGCAGGGTGTCTGTTGTTAAAATAAGGGCTTTGATTGGAAAGAATGTGATCCTAAGAGGTGATGTGGAGATTTATGGCTTGATAATGATGTTTATGGGTAGAGAGAATCTCTGGAATCTTCTGGGCCTTTGCTAGATAGACCTGTAATGAACTGCCTTGAGGAAACAGATTCCTAACCTTCAGTTTGCACAGAAGAGTCTGACATCAAACTTCCACTTAATGAGATTAACCCTTCAGTGCCTACTATCCCGTAAACCACCTCCCCTGGGGGAACATCCCTCACTCCTCTGGAGCAACTAATCCTGTTTCACCAGATGAATCTGAAATGGAATGTCTTGAGGTAATTGGTTTGAAATACACTTCTATTTCTTTTCATGACCCACTCCCACCAGTCCACTTTTCTTCAAGACTTGTAACTAGACTGGAGTATCAACAGACCCCAAAATGTGAGGTACAAAGTGTGCCCCATGAGGAGGTAGGATAGTCTCAAAGAGAACTGCATGAGTTTTCCAATCAATGCAGAAAGAAATCAGGGGGCTATGTGTGAGAATGAATACTAAGTGTGCAGGATAATGGTAGAAGAAATATAAAGTTGGATGAAGCTGAATTTATTAATATGGGCCAACTAAGCAGAGAGTCTGCATTCAATGTTGTAACTCAAGGGGCTTTAGAAAGTACATTAACTGTTTGCTTGTATGGTTGGCTGAAACATGGATCAAAAGGTAGCTGATGTTACCTGAGGTCAAAATGCCAGAACTGCCCTGGTATAATGCTCATGAGAGGATCCAGAAGCTTAGAGAGATTGAAATGTTAGAGTGGGTTTATCATAGAAGACCTGCTCATACACACCAGGAATGTCCAGAGGACACATTTTTCATTAGAACCTTAAGAAATAAATTTGTGAGACCAGCTCCATCATCCCTAATCAGCTCTGTAGTCGCCCTTCTTTGTAGTTAGATATTACTGTGGGAAGTTGTCACTGAACTGGAATCCTTAAACACAAAGGGGATGATGGGATCCCAAGATGGCAGAAGCCATGTGGTGACACTGATCACCACAGACAAGCTAGGTGTGGCCACAAAAATGAACAGCAGACTCAAAGCAGCAATCAAATAATCTGATTTGCACAGAATTGTGACATTGGCTAACAGGTCATGGGGTATCTGCAGGTAAAATAGATAGGCAATCAACTGTTTTTGAGCTGTATAAGCTCAAGAACTCTTATTTGAGCTGTATAAGCAAAAGAGTTCTTGGTCAAGTGAACAGAAGTATAACTTGCATTACAAAAAGTGAGAGTCACTTTCCTTTAATCAATTCTCACACTGGAGACAGTTTACAGACAAGAACCCCTGAATGAGGAGAGGGTTGGGTACTCTTAGGGAAGAACCCTCTGACACTCTCCAAAATTTACACTGGTAACCTTCCTCCCAGACTTTCCCAACGAGACCTACCACATTTTAGCAGGGTGACTGTGCACAGGCGAAAAGAAAATGAGCAGATATTTTGGAGATTGCTAGACATTCGTTCAGAAGTGACACTAATTATAGGAGACTCAAAACATCAGTCTGGTCAACCAGTCAGAGTAAAGGCTCAAGGAAGTCAGGGGATGATGGCTTTTTTAAGCTCAGATCCATCTCACAGTGGGACCAGTGGGTTCCCAGACCCATTCTGTGGTCATTTCCTAGTTCCAGGGTACATAAGTGGAACTGACATACTCAACAATGGGTAGAATCCAGGAGTCCTAGAATAAGGGATATTATGGTATGAAAGTTGAAGTGTAAGTCAATAGAATTTCACCTGCTTAGCAAAATGGTGAGTCAGAAGCAATACCATATTCCTGGGGGGATGGTAGAGGTTAGTGCAACTCTTAAGGGCTTGAAGGATGCAGGGGAGGTGATTCCCACTACATCCCCACTCAACTCTATTATTTGGCCTCTGTGGAAAACAGACAGGTCTTGGACGATGACAGTGGACTATCATAAACTCAATCAGATTGTGACTCCAGATGTGGTATCGCTATTTGAAAAAAACAATACATTTCCTGGTAGCTGGTATGCAGTTATTGATCTGAGAGAAGTTTTTTTCTCAATAGCTGTCAGTAAGGACCATCAGAAAGAGTTTGCCTTCTGCTGGCAAGCCCAGCAGTATACCTATTCTGCCTTATGAATATAATAATTCTTCAGACCTATATGTCACAATCTTGTCTGCTGGGATTTTGACTGCTTCTCGTTCCCACAAGACACCACACTGGCCCATTATTTACCATGCTGATTGAACCTAGTGAGTAAAAAATAGCAACCACCCTAAACTTATTGGTAAGGCATTCGTGTGTCAAGGGATAGGAGATAAATCCAAGAAAAATACAGGGGCCTTCCATCTCAGTGAAATTTCTAGGTGTCCAGTGTTGTGGGACATCTCGAGATATTCCTTCTTAGGCAAAGGATAACTTTCTGTATCTGGCCCCTCCTGTGACCCAAAAAGATGCACAATGCCTAGTTGGCCTCTGGATTTTGCAAACAACATGTTCTTCATTTGGGCGTGTTACTATGGCCCATTTACTAAGTGACCAGAAAAGCTGGTGATTTTGAGTGGGGACTGAAACAAGTGCTCTGTCATTTGAGCCATATGATGCAGGAGACCCAATGGTACTGAAAGTGTCAGTGGCAAATAGCAATGTTCTCTGTAAACTTCAACAGGCGCCTATAGGAGAATCACAATGAAGACCATTAGGATTTTGGAGCAAAGTCTTACAATCCACTACAGATAACTACTCTTTTTGAGAAACAGCTTTTAGCTTGCTACTGGACCTTAGTAGAGACTGCATACCTAACCACAGGCTACCAAGTTACCATAAGTTCCAAGATGCTTATCATGGACTGGGTGTTATCTAATCCACCAAACCATAAAGTCAGGAGTGCACAGTAGCACTTCATCATGAAATGGAAATATATAAGAGATAGGACTCAGGCAGTTCCTCAAGGCACATGTAAGTTACATGAGGAGGAGAACCAAATGCCCATGTCCCCAACTCCTGCTACATTATCTTCTCTTCCCAGGTCAGAGCAATGGCCACTTGGGGAGTTCCTTACAGTCAGTTGGCTAAGTAAGAGAAAACTCAGACCTGGTTTACAGATGATTCTGTATGATATGCAGGGACCACCAGATGTGTACAGCTGTCACACTGCAAACCCTTTCTGGGATGTCTGTAAAGGAAAGTGGTGAAGGGAAATTCTCTCAGTGGGTAGAACTTTGAGCAGCGTACTTGGTTGTTCATTTTTCTTGGAAAGAGAATGGGCCAGAGGTGTATTAATATAGTGACTCATAGGCTGTTGCTAATGGTTTGACTGGATGGTCATGGACTTGGAAGGAGCATGACTGGAAAAATTGGTCCCCAAAGAAGTCTGTAGAAGAGATATGTGGATAGACTTTTCTGAGTGAGCAACAAAGATAAATATATTCATGTCCCATGTGAATGCTCACCAGAGGGTGACTTCAGGAGAGGAAGGTTTTAATAATCAAGTGGACAATATGACCCACCCTGTGGATACAAGTCATCCTCTTTCCTCGGCCACTTCTGCCATTGCCCAATGGGCTCATGAACAAAGTTGACAAGGAGGTAAGGATGGAGGTAATGCATGGGTAGAGCAACATAGACACACTCACCAATGCTGAACCAGCAGCAGAAATGCACACTCAGTCCTAATACAGCACCACTCCCCAAGGTGCAGCCCACTATCTGGTGATAGGTTGATTTCATTGGACCACTTCCATCATGGAAAGAGCACCCATTTGTTCTAACTGGAATAGACACATACTCTGGATATGGGTTTGACTACCCTGCCCACAGTATTTCTGCAGAATGTCTTATCCACCATGATGGTATTCCACACAACATTGCTTCTGATCAAGGAACCCACTTCACAGGAAATGAAGTGCAGCAATGGGCACATGCTCATAGAATTCTTTCATCTTACCATGTTCCCCAACATTCAAAGATATCTGGGTTCATAGAATGGTGGAATGGCTTTTTGAAGACTCAGTTACATTGCCAACTAGGTGGCAATACCTTGCAGCTCTGGGGTCATGCTCTCCAGGAGTCTTGGTATGCTTTAAGTCAGTGCCCACTGTATGGTGCTGTTTCTCTCATGGCCAGGATTCATGGATCCAGGAATCAAGGAGTGGAGATGGCAGTGGCACCACTCACTATCACCTCCAGTGATCCACTAGAAAAAATTCTGCTTCCTGTTTCTGAAATCCTATGCTCTGCTGGTCTACATGTCTTGGTTCCAGAAAAGTGCTCTTACCAGGAGGTGCAACAATGATTCCATTGAACTGAATGTTAAAACTGCCACCTGATCGCTTTGGCCTTCTCATGCCACTGAATCAATAGGCATGAAATGGGATTACTGTTCTGTCTGGACTGACTGATCCTGACTATCGGTGGGAAATAGGACTGCAATTACACAATGGAGGTAAAGAAGAGATTTCCTAGAATACAGGAGATCCCCCTAGGGCATCTTTTAGTACTACTATGCCCTGTGATTAAAGTCGATGGAAAACTGAAACAACCCAATCCAGACAGGATTACGAATGACCCAGAAATTTCAGGAATGAAAGTTTGGGTCACCCCACCTGGAGAAGAAGCACAGCCTGTTAAAAGTGCTTGCTGAGAGTAAAGGAAACCTGGAATGGGTCGTAGAAGAAGGTAGTGATAAATGTGAACTATGACCATGTAGCAGTTACAGAAATGAGACTGTTTTGTTATGAGTATATGCACATTTGTACATGAGCAAACATCTTGTTTTCCCCTTATCATATGACGTATGTTACATTCTTCATGGCATAGTGTTTAAGTCATAGGAAATGAAGTTTACGAGTGAATGTTACCTAAAGTCTTGCACCCTATTCTGGAGAGATGTAGTGCATTTCTAGTTGTACGCAGGACAACTGAGTATTGTTAGATGAAAAATATGTCTATTATTGTGTTCTATTTGGAAATTAAGTACATTTCAAGGTTTTGTGTGTAGCTGCCAATTTGACAAAGGGTGGACTGTTATGGCTAGGTTCTGGTGTCAACTTGGTGAAGTGATGATGTTCAGTTGTTTGTTCGGGCAAGCACTGGCCTGACCATTGCTGCAAGTACATTGCACATCTGGTTGATAAACTGAAAGGCTGGTGTATTAAATCATCAGTCAGTTGATCGCATTTGATTCACAGCCACTAAAATGGATACTTTTTTTAAAAAAAGAGAAAAATAACAAATATTGGAGATGATGTAGAGATGTAGGAGCCCTCATATATTGTTGTTGGGAATGTAAAATGATGCAGCCATTGCAGTCATTCCTCAAACAGTTAAATATATAGATGTCATATGATGCTGTAATACCACCTCCAGGTATATACCCCAAACTACTGAGGCTAAAAATTTTAAGATGCATGTGCACACTGCTGTTTATAGTGACGTTATTCCCGATTGCCAAATGGTGGCAGCAATCCACATGTCTATCAAGTTATGAACGGATAAGCAAATATTATCTCTCCATAAAGTGGAATATCATTATGCTGAAAAAGGAATGTAGTTCTTATATGTACTTTAAATGAATGAGCCTTGAAGACATCTAGTAATGTAAAGTAAGCCATACACAAAAGGAGAAATATTGTATGTGCTCACTCATATGAAATAATTAAAATGTGCAAATTTATATTTAGAAAATAGTATACAGTTTACCAGAGCCAGGGATGGGAGTGGAGAATGGGGAATTGATATTTATTTTGTACAGCTTCTTTTTCACGTTTGAATGTGGTTGAAAAGGGACATTTTATGTTGTATAAATTTTACCATAATAAAAATGTTTTTAAAAATATAGAACGTCCAACCTAAACAGTGAACCCTAAGATATAGACTATAGTTAAAAGTATAACAATTTTATAGTTGTTTCAGCCATTTGACAAAGGTTCTTAAATAATACAAAATATTATTTAAAAGAAAATATGTGTGTGTTAAGTTGTAAGACATGTCTGTTCTTTTTACATGACTGTTCTATGAAACTATAACTGCTGTAATAGAAACAAAAAACACATTATGCATGAAAATATTCAAAAATTGACTTAGGTAATGAATGCACAACTATATGATGATACTATGAACAATTGATTGTACATTTTAGATGATCATATGCTACGTGCATATGTTTCAATAAAATTGCATTAAAAACATTATGCTCTGTGAAATAAGCAAGGCACTTGAAGACAAATACTATGTTGTTTCACTTTATCAAATATCTCTAAAATGCAGATTCATTTAGACAGAAAGTAAATTAGATGGTACCAGAAGTTGAAAAGAGTGGAGAATTGGAAAGGTGGTTTGGTGGGTATAGACTGTTCATGAATTAGTTAATTTTATAATTAAACTAATTTAAAAATTGATACATTGATTCTTTACATGAGTTTGGATTTTATGTTAAAGTATCTGTAAATTGGAAGCTAGAATAGAGGGGACAACATTGATTCCATATAATAGATGAAGGAAATTCCTTCTCAAGAAGGAAATTCACTTTCCCCACCTACTGTTACAGTCCTATTAACAAATTATCAGATAGGATGACATGAACCAAATTGTCTAATTATGACATGGGAGAATTGAACTCTCAAGGTCACACGACATTAAATATCCCACTGTAATCTCGAGTCCTTCAGATTGGATGTACCAGTCAATCAAGCTCTCATCTGAGTCACTGTGCATAAAGAAGCCCATGCCTGACCATGTCTTCTTTCCAGGCCATAGAACAGAATTTCAGCCTTCATCACTCACCTGGAAAAGAAACACCAATTGATCCACAGTTCTTGGTTATGCCCCAGTCAAAAGAAATCTCAGCCCAGTGAGTATTGTACATATTGGATATAGAAGGATATGTAAGAACACTGTTTTACATCATTAGTACAAAGCAGAAGATTTAGCCAAATGGGTGTGCTCTGAAATGCAAAGTTACACTCAGAGCTTAAAGGGGGTTAATTCTTGATTCCAGTAAGGATTTCAGTGCTGTCATCCCTTGTCTGTTTGTTATCTACCATTGGTTTCCAGGATCCACTGATTTATCCTCCACCAGAGCAGAAATGGGTCATGCTAAACTGTCCCCAAAGCACTCCAAAATTATCATGAAGGTGAAGATTATGATAATGATGACAAGGAAAATGACAGAAAAATATCATGAAGCATTTTAAGTGTCCCCTTGTGCAAGGCTCTGAGGACAGTTTTTTATATACCTTCTCTCTTCATCTGTATAACCATCCATCAATTAAATATGCAAGTATATTGCTATTTTTTTCAGATGAAGAAATTAAGGTGTCATTCTTATTTAATGTTTAACAAGTTCTAGTATAGAAAGGTGTCAAGCCAAGTTGAACTTGAGAAGTGAGACCCCAAACACAGAACGCCTGGTCAGTGTTCTCTCTTTCAACTGGCAATTTCATTTTTGTTGTCTCTCCAGGATGAATGATCAGAGGGATATTACTAAATTCCAGTTATCTGATTCCCCAGAGCCTGTATAGTGAATGCTGGCAACAAAATAAAAAGGAAAAAATCTCTGTTAAAATTGATTACACTTCTTTAGTTCATAGGGACAAAGTGCAATTGTTATGACTCCCAAGCAATAGGTGACTGCGTACTTGTGCTTTCTGTCCATCCAGAGAGATGCAGTAGGACTGACAGCAGTTTAAATCTCTATACCATACGAAGCAAATATTTTAAGCATTTGAATTTTTAACGTGGTATTTGGCTCTAAATGATAACTTAAATTAATGTAGCAGTGTCTATGTTCTTGACATTTTTTAGGGAAATGGTTCTTAGCTCTAGAGGTGCAAAGAATCACCAATGACCTCCTTTGTAGAGCTTCTAATTTAATTGCTCCTGGACAGTAGCCTAGACTTGTTCATATTTAACAGAACCATGGGTATTTTTAATAATCAACAAGGCTAGAGAAACACTATGTTGAAAATCTCCTGTATATTATTTTACTTAATTTCATTCAGAAATCCTCTAATGTAAGTTCAATTATTATATATATATATATATATATATAAATGTCAACTAACTAAATACACTTAATTTTTGTATAGATTCAAATTTTCTGGTTTTTCTGATGATTCTGAAGCTTCAGAATGGTCTGCAACACAACATTTTGGTTCAGATGTCAAGAATTATGAGGTTTATTCACATACACACACACACACACACACACACACACACACACACACACACCAAGAGTATGGAAAGATTATTATCTACATAAGATAACTTTTGAGTAAAGCAGGGTAGGTCTCCAAAACTGGTCTGAAAATGGCTTGAGGAAGAAAGATAGTTGGCAGTTTTGGTATTTCTAATCTCGTTATGTGGACAAGACAGAGTTCAGAGTACTTAGGCTATGACTATTTCTTGTCTGATTTAAATCTCTGGCCAATGCCAAAGGAGAAAGAACTAGGGTATCTTACAAGCTTACCCATGTGTGGGACAGAAAACAACATAAACAGCGAGACCTAATTGCTGTCAGGAGTAAAAAATTATAAAAAGTGGAAGCAGAATATTTATTTCATAGCTTTTTTAAGTATTGATAAATTGCCCAAAATCTGGATTTATTTTAATGCATTTCAATAAAGTAAACTACATTTGACTGTGTTCTTATGTCCTTTAATAGGACTACTTCTTAAAAAGTATATAGATTTCTTATGTCTTATGTTTTTTAATGGAGAAGACAAATATTTAACTGCATTTTTTTCAACTCAGTATTTTGTTACCAGTAAGTCTATTAGCAATTGTCTAGAATAACAGGTGAAAAGCAAACAAACAAATGGAGAGGCATTCTATGAAGTATGGGCTTGTAATAATTGAGAAGTATTAGTAAGGTACCAGGATATATGCTACTTGAGGGTGAATAGGTGGCTATTTTGTATAGGGGAGTACTTGAATCTGAAATAAATATACAGTGGTCGGTGTGTGTATATAACTTCCTTATATCAATCCTCTTTTCTTTTGAAATGTCTCTGCCTCTTGGATTCACAAAATCTAACTAGTGTCTCAGAATTCTTCCTCTTAGGTCTCTCAGATGACCCAGAACTACAGTCCCTCCTATTTGGGCTGTTTTTGTCTATGTACCTGGTCACTGTGCTGGGAAGTCTACTCATCATCCTGGCCATCAGCTCTCACCCCCACCTCCATACCCCCATGTACTACTTCCTCTTCATCCTGTCCTTGGCTGACATTGGTTTCACTTCTACCACAATCCCAAAGATGCTTATGGATGTCCACGCTCAGAGAGGAGTCATCTCCTATACAGGCTGCCTAGTTCACTTGTCCTTTTTCTATCCTTTTTGGATGTTTAGACAGTCTAATTCTGACTGTAATGGCCTATGACAAGTTTGTGGCAATCTGTCATCCTCTCCACTACACACTTATCATGAACCCCCAGCTGTGTGGCCAGCTGGTTCTGCTGTCTTTGCTCTTTAGCATTTTGGACTCCCAGATGCAGCACTTAATGGTGCCACAACTACTGTTCTGTCCAGACACGGAGATCCCACATTTCTTCTGTGACCCTCCTCAACTCCTCAAACTGGCATTTTCTGACACCTCCACCATTAACATATTAATGTATTTTTGGTGCCATCTTTGGTGGAATACCAGTCTCACTGATCATTCTCTCTTATACTCAAATTCTTCCCTCCATTCGGAGAGTCCCAGTCTCAAGCGGGAAATATAAAGCCTTTAGCACCTGTGGCTCTCACCTGTCAGCAGTTTGCTTATTTTATGGAACTGGCATGGGTGTGTGCCTGAGCTCAGCTTACTCACATTCACCCAGGAAGAGCGCAGTGGCCTCAGTGATGTATACGCTGGTCACTCCCATGATGAATCCCTTCATCTACTGCCTAAGAAACAGGGACATCAAGAGAGCCCTGAGGAGGGTCCTCAAGAGAACACACTCATCTCAGTCTTGTGCTTTCCTTCCATATTTTGTGGATAAGAAGCCACAGAAAACTAGATATCTGAAATTAAAGTATCCTCTTTGGGCACAGACTTTTTCATATCTCCCATGGTTTTATCTTCATAAAAAACTTCCTGTCTCATATCTGGTCCTGATTCCTTTGACATGCATTTTTGAGGTTGCTGTAATATTCCTCTGGCTTTGACACATTATTTAACTCTCAAGGCCTTTATTGCTTCATTTGTAGTCATATTTAGTCTAAATACATCACTTTGGGATTTGCAAATAATGTATGAGTATGGCAAATTCCCTTCACATATAGATACCTTCATGGTGATCACCTACTCTTATCTAGTACAGTGAGGGTAGAGTTTTTTTCCCATGTTTATCCTCAAAATGATCAATAAATAATCTGTTATCATACTAGAAAGTATGAAAAACATTTTCCATGCTTACATCCAGCATTTTCCTTTCTTTTCTACTAG
Source organism: Tamandua tetradactyla (assembly GCF_023851605.1). Lineage (NCBI taxonomy): Eukaryota > Metazoa > Chordata > Mammalia > Pilosa > Myrmecophagidae > Tamandua > Tamandua tetradactyla. The sequence continues at coordinate 102,665,803 of NC_135337.1, read as the reverse complement.
ATCTATGCAAAAAAAACTAAGAATTGCTGTGAGTAGAGATTCATGGCTTGTTTGCTTTTACAGTTATGGTCATTCAGAGTGATCTATTAGACACCATCTAATAAAATGTGCAAGAATAATTCATATAGTAGAATAAATATGTTTTGACAATTTTATGAAAAATACAGGGATAAAAGGTTCAGGATCAAAAATCTTCAATTGTTTATCTGAATAGTTAATGAAAAAAACCTGGAGTAGTCTTGCTGTTTCTTCAAGGATATTCAATCACGTGAGTGCTAATTGTGAAAACCAAAAACATCATTCTTTTAAATATATGTGTAGTTGAATTGTGCACCACAGTTTGGACAGTTTTTGGTCTTGGTCTACCTTCTGTGGATGTATTATAAATAATATTCCTTCAGTATGTAACTTCAGTTAAGTTATGGTCCTACACAGAGTAAGGCTGGGCTTCAATCTAGGTTATTAGATTCTTTACTAAGCAGAGTGAACGTCATATATGGAGATAAAAGCCTGGGGAGCATCCAGAAGCCAAAACTCAACGTAAGAAAGAGAAATAAAGAAAATGTAATTCCTTGTGCTTTGGCTTCTGTTGGAAAAGCCAAGAAAGACAAAATTTCCCAATCAGCAAGAAAACTGACCCAGAAGAAAGCAAGCCTTCTAGTTTTCTGAGCCAAAAAATTTCTATTCCTATTATCAAGCTATCCCATTGTGTGGTATTTATTTTACCAGCTTAAAAAATAAAATGCTATATGAACCCAACTATCTATGGTTTCCATATGCCATTCTCTATACTAGGCTTTGGCAGAAACTCAAAATGTCAAATGTGGTGTCTTGTACTCACTACAGCACCAGCATTCTAGAATGTCTCAACGCATAATCTCTTTGCCTTTAATCCGTGTGTTCACACCTCCTATTTGGTCTTATGTTCTGTAAAATGTTTCTCTCCAACTATTAGCTACAGACTCATAATTTGCGTCCTTTTTCCCATATCCATTCTAATTTATTATACATATTAAAGGTTTATTCTAGTTGGTAATTGACAAGTCAGTCTCAGAGTTCCGCATTACAGAGATCTCCTAACAACCACTAAAGCCATATTAAAACACATATTAATGTGTTGATCAAAACACATATTGAAGTCTTTGGGATTTGTGAACATGAAATTCTAAAGAAAATACTTTCTGAATAAAGTAATGTCTTTTTAGTTAAGCAGAAATGAAAGCCTCTGAAGATACTTGTTGACTTTGGGCATGGAATGCCTACACTGTTACCTGTCAATGGAGTGACTCTGCTGGTTTAGGAGTCAGCAGAGTGATTCTTTTGACTGAATTGAGATAGCATCATGTTGCAATCTACAGTCGAAAAAATACAGAGGTAATTCTGCATGTGCCAGTTTCTTTTGAGGGATTTCTTGCTCTGTGCATATTGGTGATATTGGTTGTGGATTGTATTGTAAAGCAGAAGGAGATATCCAGAGTCCTGTTTTATTTTAGAAACTAATGTTCTGATACATTTTGAGGCTTATGTTGTGGGCATAATATAAGATTCTCTTGATATCTCCTACCTCCTGATTTGTCATGCCCTTTCCTAAATCCCTCACTAGAACATCTTCAGGATCCAGTGACTCATCTCCAAAGATTACTACATGGCCAAAGACATTGGATGTTACTTTGAGGCTACTGGTTTCAAAAACTAAAAGAATCTGAATTTCCTCTTGCTCACATTCTGTTGCTTTCTGGTTTGTGTGCTCAGATGGAAGCCAGCTGCTATGATATATTTCCTACCCCTGGTGAAAACGTGGGAATCCTCTGCCCAATATCCCATGAGAAACTGAATCACGATAATATGCATGTGATATTGGAAAAATATCCTCCACTGCTCTGGTCTTGATATGACTGAAACCCTTGCTGACAGCTTGTTTGCAGCCTTGGAATGCCCTGTAATATTAAAGTAAAATGTCAAGTTATCAAACAAGTATACAAAATGCAATTGTTTTCCAATATTGTCAACATATAATATTAGGAAAGAATTAACATTGTATGGTCATTCAAATTAGTAAAATTGTATATCTCAATGCATAAAACCCCAAATGAAGTCAAAGATGTATATAAAAGAAAATAAGTAATTAACCTTAGAGACAAAATTTTTATAAGAAAATGTAATAGTATCACAAAGGTGGTATCGAAGTCCTAATTCTTTCTAAATTACATGAAAAATACAATGCATTTTCATGTATGAGACATATATTGACTCATTACATTAGAGTCTGAATTTTATATGGAGATTCCCAACTACTTAGAATCAGATTCGGAGGAAATATCAGCTTCCTTCTAAGACAAGCTAAGATCTATTGAGGATATTGACATTTCTCTTCCTCTTATTCTGTTAATCTTAATTCTTAGAGACATAGATAACATTTACCAATTTGACTAATTTTCTGGTCTGTCCATTGAGCTCTTAGGCCATACAGCAAATAAAAAATGAACCTGTGTTCTATACCACTAGAGATTGCTGATCCTAGGTAGGTGGTCTCCACAGGTGTTCTCTCCACCCAGACTCATCATCTGCCTTGGGAAAGAGTCTGTCCATGCCTGAGTTGGTCTTTGTGTCAATCCTGAAGTTAGCCTCAGCCTTTTAAGCATAGTGATGACATTGACCACACATTCCTCAGTCATGTCCCAGCAGGCATGAGATACTGCTAAGTGACTGTTGTAGAAGGTGATGTATTTAGATGTGACTGTTTGGAATATTGCTTCCTCATCATTTGTACAAATGTAGCCAGTCATATAGCCGTATGGGTTGGGGGGCCTCAAATACAATGTCTCAACACTGAGGGCTGAGGAGATTATGTTCTTGTTTTTAGGGGAATTTCAGAAGTCTCATTCAGAATTTTGCTTTTCTCCACCACTGGTCCTAGCTGCCACAGTACTGTCACTACCATGGCAGGCAATGCGTCCCTCAAAATTTTTGATGTGCACTCCAAATGATCAGTGCAGCCACAAGAAGCACAGAGTCCACGAGCCAGCGACCTTTAGAGATGAAGAAGGAAAATCCCTCCCAGGGAGCTTCATGAAACTGTAAGCCAGGAGAGAAAGCTAGCAGATGATGTCATGTTCGCCATGTGTCCTTCTAGCTGAGAGAGAAGCCCGGACTGTGTTTGCTATGTGCCTTTCCATATGAAAGAGAAACCCGGAACTTCATCGGCCTTCTTCAACCAAGGTATCTGTTCCTGGATGCTTTAGATTGGACGTTTCTATGAACTTGTTGTAACTGGGACGTTTTCTCGGCCTTAGAACTGTAAACTAGCAATTTATTAAATTTGCCTTTTAAAAACCATTCCATTTCTGGTATATTGCATTCTGGTAGCTGGAAAACTTGAACACAGAACTTATGGGATGTGACAAAGGCAGTGCTTACAGGGAAATTTATTGCCCTAAATACCTATGTTATAAAAGAAGAAACAACAAAAATTGAGCCTTAACTGCTCATCTGGAGAAACTAGAGAAAGAACAGCAAACTAACCCTAAAGCAAATAGAAGAAGAATTATAACAAAGATTAAAGCAGAATTAAATGAATTGGAGAGCAAAAGAACAATAGAAAAAATCAATAAAACCAAAAACTGGTTCTTCATGAACATCAATAATACTGATGGATCCCTCACTAGGCTGATAAGGAAAAAAAGAGAGGATATATATAAAATCAGAAAGGAGAGTGGGGTTATTACCACGGACCATGAAGAAATAAAAAAAATCATAACAGTATACTATGAACAGCTATATGCCAAAAAACTAGACAACTTAGATGAAATGAATAAATGTCTAGAAACACAAAAACAAGCTACACTGACTCAAGGAGAAATAGATGATCTCAACCAAGCTAATTGCAAGTAAAGAGATTTACTCATTCATCAGAAAGCTTCCTACAGATAGTAATAGTATCTATTTGAGGTGGGGCAAGATAGTGGCTTAAGAAAGTGTGGAATTTAGTTCCAGAGCAGCTAGTAAATAGCCAGGAATAGTACAGAACAATTCTGGGGCTCCATCAGTGACCACACACAAAGTGTACACCAGTCTGGACAAGCTGGATTGGCTAAGACCCCACATTCAACTGTAAGTCCCCCCAAGCTACAGAGCCTGGCTTCCCTCCCCCATGAATGTGGCAGACTGCATCCCTGCGGGAAAAGAAAACAGACTTTACTACCAGCAAGGGCTTAACTCAACCGAGTTCCAATTGTGGAATTAATCACCAGATTCTGACTACTAAAAATCAATCCCAGCACAGATAAACCTGGAATAAGGGCTAAAAGTATTAGGAGTTTTTGCCCCAGCAGAGAGGGGGTGGAGCTGATGGGAAAAAACAACTGAGGTGTTTTGAGTCTGATAGCACACAATACTGGAAGATGGCTGTACCCTAAAAAAGGGAGGCACATAGAGCCTGGAGATACATAAAGCCACGTACAAACTTATAGAAAGTGCAAGCAGCACATGTAAAGTGATATTGACAGTAAGCCTGAAAGAATACATGCTCTGGGACCAGGTTTCCTGGGTTTGAATTCCAGATCTCTCATTTACCAGCAAAAGTAAGTTACTGACATCTTTCCTGTTTTTTCTCATCTTTAAAAAGCGGATAATAGTATTTGCTTCATAGCACTTAGTATAGGTCCTGGCAAAAAGCAAATACTATATAAATATTATATCTATAAATACATCATTATTTTATAGTATTTTTATAAGTGCTCCTACTATTGTTTTCTTTGTCAGTTGGTGGATCAATCTACAAAAGGGATTTTCTGGACTTTCAGAAAACAAATAATTATAGTCATCTTGGTAGGTTTATTACGTATGTTTTCAATTTTAAGTTGAGGATCAAAAAAGGTACTATTCTAACAACCATTTGTTTCCTTTAAAATGGAAAATGCTTGAAGATGTTTAATTGTTGGTGGAAATGGAAGATATCCATGTATGCCTAGAACCTAATATATGAGTTTAATAAATATTTGTTGAATGTATGAAAGAATTAAAATAGAAATGTTAGACTGTTATAGCTAATGTAACTTGAAAGAAATTAGAGTGTACTCAAATTTACTTTAAACTGTATTTCTGTTTCAAACTTATGACATGATTTGATGATTAGGTAGTATAAGCTAAGCTATGTGGCTATAGCAAATACATCCTGACTTCTAAGTGATTTAATGCAGCAGAAAGATATTTCTTCAAAATTCTAGCATGGGTCAGCAGGCTCTTCTCCATGTAGTGACTCATACACTAGGGGAGCTCAAATTTTCTGTCTCTGTATTTCACCATATGGCTCCTTTGCTGAAAGGGAGACAGCTGGACCACTGGGCAGACCCCAGGCATAGTTGTGAACACACTATCAACATCTCTCTTGATGTAACTCAGCCACGTGTCCCAGACAATCTGCAGGCAATGCGGGGAAATATCCTCCCATGTGCCCACGTGCCCAGGAAGGGGAAATGATCAGGAGATTGTATTGCGTTGTGCTTGTCTCACTTGATCCTTATCCTGAGGATATTTTGCAGTCCTGAAGGAACATCTAGTGCTATTTTACAAGTATCTGTGGTCTACTCCAGTGAGTCTCAACATCTTTTCAAAATGAAGCCATATCTTTCCCCATGGTTTTATACACTCTCTACTTTGTACCTAATGACATATGTGTTTTATCTATCTCTTCCCTCAGATAAATTTTATGTTTTATTTGACAACCTATGCATCTGAAAGACAGCCTTTCTTTCCTCAATAAATAAATTTCCAAGATGAAAACCACAAGGTAAGAAGTTGATCAGATAAATAGAAGCCTTTAGCATAAGGTGTATTTTTATAGGCCATTTTATTGCACAGGTGATGCAATCAGAATTTTCCACATATCTAAGAACCAGAGTTTGTTTATGGGGAAGGAAGTGGGAATGGAAAGGGCTAGGTAGATTGAGGGGTGTATTACTCGTTAAGCACCAGACCTTTTATTATAGCACTATGAAGTGAATTTATGTATGACACTATATATTAGAGGTTGATTTGTGTTTTACATAAGGATTCTTCCTTTCCCTCCTGGATTCATTTAATCTAACTGTGAGCAAATTACAGCCCATGCACCAAATCTTGACTTCTATTTTTATACAGCCCAGGAACTATAAATAGTTTCAATACTTTTAAAGGGTTGGGGAAAACCAAAAGAAATATATTTAATATCATGCAAGAATTCTGTGAAACTCAATTTCAGTTTCCACAAATAAAGTTTTATTAAGCCACAGTCATTTCCATTCATTTACATATCATCTGTGGTTGAGTTTTCATTACAATGGCAGAGTGGATTCTGGTGACAGAGACCATGTGGCTTACAAAGCTGAAAATATTTACCATCTGGGCCTTTCAAGGAAAAATTTACTAACACTGCCTTAAATAGCAGGGGACAGGTAATGGAGCCTATTTACATGAAATTTACTTGCAACCACATAACCAGCAGTTTGCAGAGTTAATTAATATGTTACATCTACCATCAAATGAGGATCAGCCTTCAATTAAAAAACGTGTGTTTGAAACCATGATGTACTAAAAAATGTCCACACACTTGTAAAAATGCATATTAGAAGAACATATCTAGGGAATAAATAAGTATCCCTCTATTACTGGTGTTTACAATTAAATGTAGCCATTGCTTTCATAAATCAAGTATTTTTATTAATGTTTCTTGATCACATTTTTAATTCATACACAGTTTCCCCAAGTCCATCGTGGTTTAAGAAAAGTTTGCGAATATTTACAAAAGATGGTTAGTGAATCCCTGCAGGAAGGGCAAAACAATATTCAGAATAGAGGATGGTGAGGTTGGTGACCCTCCCTCTTGGTTTTATCAGGACATTGACATTTAAAGCCCTTGCTCAGCTCTTCTTCTTGGGATATTCCTGGTGTCTGCATTTCTTATTGACCCACTAAAGGTACCATTCATATTGGTTATGCCTCAGTTTCACCATCACCAATGTCCTGAAGGAAGGCTAAATCTTCATGGTCTTCCATCTGCTCAATTGGCAGGTCATGTAAGCCTCATGTCCTGGTCCTAGCTCTCACAGGTACTGTCTTTCCTCATCTTTTCATGGGCTAATCTCATTTCAGGCCTTTTTTTTTATCCCCCTGCATATTGCTGAGAGAAGAATAGATCTGGAGGGGCAAATTGAAAATAACCAGTATGGTGCTTAATAAATTTTAGTCTACTTCCTCATCCCTCTTGGTTGCCTTATAGCCATAGAGCACTGCTGATGTGTAAATTGGAAAAAAAATTTAGTCACTCTTAGACTTTTTCAAAGAACCTCTCTTCAAATTGCAGTCATCATTTTATATAGCATTTCACTAGCTAAGCAGAGTAGCTGGTATTATACTGAGGTTTAACAGATTAAATGACTTTTCAAAGACCACAGAGGGTCAAGGGCTATAACCCAGATCTCTGAAATTTATAAGAAATTGCAGAGATACAGATGTTGAAGAGGTTATTTGAAGATGCATCTTGTGAGTAAATGAATGGATCTTAAACATCTTCATCAATCAGGTATTTCCACTGAGGGGAAAGTTGCATCTCCAAAAAAGGATTTGATTTTACTGACAATAAAGTACATATTTATTAATTTATTTACAACATAAGGTAAATGCATGGTTAGTAAAAGAGAAAGAAAATCAGTATGAAGAATGGAGCATAATTCAAATATGTTGATTATAAAACTTGCTGTGGCTGACCATCATACCTGAGACTGAGTTTCTTGGCGTTAGTAAGTTACATAATTCTCATTTTCAGAAAAGAATAGCATTATTTTCTCAGAAAAACGTGGCAGGTATTCTTTGAAATCAACTCGAAAATAAATTTCTAATAGGGGAACATTCCTTTTATGTAAGACAATGAATGGCAAATTTGAAAATTGCTCTTCATAGCAGTTTTATAACTATTAAAAGAATATTTTCCATGATTTTTCTTGAATTCAAGGCATAATATTCAATAAGTTGCATTTCAACTTATTCACTTATTCACCTAGCAGGTGACTCTGGGAGAAGATAAACTAATGGCCTACAAGAAAAAGCTTCCTGGTATTTTCTTATGCTCGGGTGGACTCTAAAGAACCTACAGAGAAGAAAATGTCCTTTTATAGATGATCTTCCCTGAAAAACTTTTCTGTCAGACAGGCTTAATTGAAACAGACATCATGAGTTTCTTCTCTCTTTTAAGGCCTGAAATGATGGAAAAAGAAGGTAAATATGCTACCAGCCATCAAACAAAACACACCATCAAGTTCAGCATATTGAAACAATGTTGTATTTGTTCAAAAAGGAAAAAATCAATGAAATATAATAAGAGGTTTAGAAACAGAGTCATTTATAGGTAGAAATTTATTATATTTAAAATATGACAATAAAAATCTGAGGGAAAATAGCAATATTCTATAAATGCTCTTGGATCATTAGGATAATCATGTTCAGATGAAAAGAGAGGGGTCTTTATTGTGTTTAATCACAAATTTAGGAAAAAGAAGTGAAAAAGCAAATTGGAAGACTATATAAAGGTGGTTATGACACACACAATTAAGATAGAATATCAGTATTCATCAGTGAATTTAATGTGATGGATTAAAAAAGGATCAAAAATATAATTTAAATTTGAAAATTGGAATGGTTAAGGGCTATAATGCTCCCAGAAATAATAGAGACAAATGGGAGTAGCTTGTTTGTTTAAGAAGGTAAATTACATTATATTGTTATCTGATATCTGACTGCAAGTAAATATCACTCAGGCTCTCTATTTATCATAGGAATCATATGAGTTAAAACTTAAGAAATCTTACTGCCCCCAGAATATGCTTTACATAGTAGTGCATGCTGAGTGTTCCTCTCTGGCCTTAACAAAATAATATAACACTTGGGAGCAAAGATGCAGCCCAGCAATCCAGCACTGGAGGCCAAGATGGAGAAGATCTCCATGGCCACCATGACCTTCCCCTTGGTGCTGTGGTAGACGGGGATGAAATTTACCCAAACACCACAGAACACCAGCATGCTGAAGGTCAAGAGCTTGGCTTCCCTGAAGGTGTCAGGCAGGTTCCTGGCCATGAAAGCTACAGTGAAGCTCCCCAGAGCCAAGCACCCCAGGTACCCCAGGACACAGTAGAATGCAGTGATGGAGCCCTTGTTGCACTCAATGATGATATAGCCAGGCTCAGAGTGTGTGTCTATGTCAGCGAATGGGGGAGAAGTTCCCAGCCAGATTCCACAGAGATTCATCTGGATCAGGGAGCAGATGGAAATAAATGGGTTAGGTGCCCCTGACACCAACTACTGCCTCATCCTTCTCCTTGGTACAGTGATCTTGAATACCAGAACCACAGTGGTGGTTTTGGCCAAGACAGTGGACACAGCCATGGTGAACGCTGTTCCAAACGAGATTTGTTGGAAGATGCAGGCCGCTGTGTTAGGACAACCAATGAAGAGGACAGAGCAGAGGAAGCACAGGAGCAGGGAGATGAACAGGACGTAGCTGAGAGCCCTGTTGTTAGCCTTGACTATGGGAGTGTCTCGGCACTTCACAAAGACCCCGAGAACAACAGCCATGCGCAAAGAGAAGCAAAGAGCTGTGCAGACCAGAGTCATCCCCAGAGGCTCTTCATAAGACAGGAAGGTCACAGCTTTTTGGAGGCAGTGAGTTCTCTCCCTGTTTGCATCCTGATGATCTGGACACTTCACACATTGGTCTGTATCTAGTGAGAAATGCAAAGTGTCATCAGCCCAATTTCAGTAAGTTTCTCGTACTCACAGGACCCATGTAAATAGCAGTGGGCAATTTTAACCAAATCTGTCCAGCTTGCATTAACTCTGTGTTTCAGTCTGCTTAGTTTTCTTTCCACAAATGTTCTTTCACACATCTGGTGCTCTTTTAGAATTTTAGACTTTCAGTTGGATAACAGTGCATTTATCATTCACTGTTAAGTTCTCATATATTTCTTTTTAAAAATGTGTTTATTGGCATATAGCATAAAATGGCACAAATCATATATGTACCGATTAATGAATTATAAGAAATTGACACATGTGTAACACCACACAGGCCAAGGCAGAGCAGATAACCAGCCCCTCAGGAATCCATTTCCAAACCCTTTAAATCATCACCTCTGGCACTTATCAAAAGAAAATACTTTCTTGATACCTAATCCTGGAAATTGATTCTGCTTGTGTCCTTTTACCCAGTATTATGTTTGTGAGATTCATTCATGTCACACGATATATCTGTAGTTCTTTAATTTTTTATTCACTTTTTAATATTTTTTATATTTTCTATTTATAAATGTCCATGTCCAGCAAGTACATTTCCCCTTGTGTTTGTACCATATTTTGTTTACCCATTCATTTGTCCATGTGTACTTGGGTTCCTTCTACCTGTTGGCTGTTGGGATAATGCTGCTATAAGCATTGTGCATAATTATCTGTCTGAGAACCTCTTTTCACTCTGTGTATATGCCTAGAAGTGGAACAGCCAGGTCATATGGTAATTGTATATTTAATGTTTTAAGAAACTGCCATGCTACTTTCCACCATGTTTGCACTATTTTAAATTCTCACCAACAACGCACTAGAGTTCCAATTTTTCTACATCCTCTCACTTGTTATTTTATATTTTTAAAATATAGTGATCTTTGTGGGTGTGAGATGGAAAATCCATTAACTTATATTGCTGGACAGACTTCAATTACATTAACACATCACCTTTTATTTATCCATTTTCCTGCCGATGAATGTTTGAATTGTTTATGCAGTAGGGTCATTACATATAATGCCTCTATGAGCATGTTTGTGTATATGGAACAAATATGATGTTATATTTCTGGGTCACCTAATAGGCAAATATTCACCTTTGCAGGTAATACCATACAGTTTTCCAAATGAATACACCAATTTACACTCCAACAAGCAGTATAAGAGTTACAGTTGGGGCAGACCGTATTGGCTCTCCTGCCAGGTTGGAGACTCGGGTTCAATTCCCAGTGCCTGCCCATGCAAAAAAAATGAAGAGTTACAATTGTTCCACATTCTCTCCAACACTTGACACAGTAACTCCAGTTAATTTTAGCTATTATTAGGGATATTTTCAGTATTTTATTAAGATTTTTAATTGCAGTTCTCTTGTAAGTAAATCATCTGAGCACTGTCTCACATTACACATTTAAACACTTTTTATATGAAGACCTTGTTCCCAGTTATGCCTTTTTTCTAATGGTTTTTCTGCCTTTATTGTTGTTTTGTAGGAGCTCCCTAGATATCATAGATTTGATTTCTTATTGGGTAGATATATTTTAAAAATTTTATCCCACTTTCTGGCTTGACCTTTTACTGCTGAATTGAAACTAGAAATTTTAATATAGTTACATTTATTAAATTTGTCCTTTAATGTTGATGCTATATCTGTCTTGTTTCAGGAATGTTTACTTCCAAAGTTGGAAATATTCTTCTCTGTGGGGTTCCTTTAAACTCTTTTGCTTTTACATTTATAATTATAATATGCCTGATATCAGTGAGTCCAAATGGGACCATTTTGTTTCTGGATTTCCCATTTCTATCTTTTTATTTTTTATCATTATGTTGAAACCACATTATTGTGACTCTAAAAAACTTGAAACAAGTAGAATAGACAAGACTTCACTCATTATCTTGAAATCTGTCTTAGCTATGCTTTTCTTTTTTTCATCTTATAATAAGTCGTAATGCCACAAAAGAGACTGATTGATTCAATAGGTTCATTTGAAGTGTACTGAAATCTTTACACTACTGCACCTTTTCTTCCATGGACATGGCATACCCCTCAGTTTATATCAAGCTTCTTAAAGTGTTCCTCAATGTCCTTCTATAAGTTTATGAGCATAAGATTCTTCAAACTTTCCTTACTTTTATTTATAAGCATTTAATACTTTCAAGATATTTTAAATGTCATTTTTTTTAAATTTCACTTTAGAATGCCTGTGACTGGCATATATAAATTAAGAAGGCTGTATATTAACCTTATACTCAGACCATAAACTAGATTAGGAAAATCTTCTGGATTTTATACTTATATAATATCACTTCCTAATAAAGTCATGGTAACATTGGGCATTGTTGTCTCATTCTTCATCTCCCTGCCTTGAAATGCTTTCAATATTGCACCACAAAGTTTGATGTTTGCTCTAGTTTATAAAAACTATTCTTTATGGAATCAAGATAGTTCCCTTTCATTACCAATTTTTTAAAGGTTGTTTCTGTTGTTTGTTTAAAAATCATGAAAGAATGTTGAACTTTATTAAATGTTTTCCTGCATTTAATGAGGTTACTATCTCTCCTTTTGGGGGGCTTACATACCAAATTGAATTGCATGAACCAAATGTTGTCATAATATAACCTCTTATAAAATATAGCTGGATTTGGAATGCAGAGGTTTTTAATTTATGTGAGTTTATTTTCAAAAAAAGAAAGTGGTCTGTAAATTTCCTTTCTTGTAATGAACCTGCCAGATTTGGGCCCCAATGTTATGTTCTTCTCATAAAATAGATTGAGAAGTTTTCACATCTTTTCCTATTCTCTGGAAGAGTTTGAACAAACTGATACTAATTTTTTCCTTGAATTTTGGTACAGTTCCCAGTGAAGCCATTGGCCACAATAAAAATTTATGAGAATGGTTTAAACAAGGTAGTCTATATCCATAGTCGGTATGAAACTTTTCAATTTTTTAATTTTTTTCTTGGGAGAGATTGGTAACTTTTATTTTTATGGGAATTTCTGTCTTCCACTTAAGTTTTCAAATGTATTTCATTAAATTATGAATACTATACTTTTATGATGCTAAAAAATTTCTGTAGAGAGGACCCATTTTTAAGTCATGGAGTTCCTTATTCTGCAATTTTTCTTTTTTAATTAATACACCATTCTATGGGGTTACCGATTTTATCTTCTACTAGAATTAGCTTTGACTTTGTTTATCCCATCTATATTTGTCTTTTATTGAGTTTCTTCATATATGCACCATTTGCTATCTTCTATTATCTTTATGTTTAGCTTGCTGTTCTTATTCAGTTTGCTTGAAAAATACAAATGATATTCAATTACATATAATCTTAGATTTATAGATTTTTTTTCTATGGACAGCTTTAGCTCCACCAAAGAAGACTTGATATGTAGTATTTCCAATTTCAAAACGCTTTATAATTCCTAATGAAGAAGGTTAGAAACATTTGCCCAGGGGCCAGTGGCATCACTCAGTCTAGGCACAGAGTTGAAGGATTAATTCAGTTTGGGGATTGCACAATAAATTAAGTCAAGATAGGAAATGGCTTAACCACAAGGCATCAAACATCAAGTGTTAGGGACCTTTGACCCACTTCTCAGAAAAGGCTGAAACAAACCAAAAGAATGAAAAGGTGGGGGTGGATGGAGCACAAAGGGGCATTTGGAATTTTCCATACCTGGCTTTACCCTGAAAGCAGGGCAATGAGCCAGGGCAGGAAAGCCCAAGCTTAGGCATCTCTCCTGTGAGCATGCACACTGTGTACACTTCTCTCAAATTGTACTGTTTGCTGCTATCTGCTTTCTCTTTTGTGAGTTCTTTACTGCAATGAAACCCGGAGCTCCGGTGTTGGCTGAGCACAGACAACATTATTGTATTCTATTTTTTTAAATTTTGGTTGTTTAAAAGTATATTTCTAAATCTCTAAGCATGTGAAAATTGAAATGGATGGGTACACTTTTCTTTATATATGCACGTGGAACATATACTTGAACTTACCTTATACCCAATGTGTACATGAATCATTTTTCTAAATTTGACTAAATGCCAGATTACATCATCCCTCAATACGTTTCAAAGAACTGAGATAATAGTCATTTGTGATATTAAACTGCGCATTAATCACAGAAAGAAAATTAGAAAATCCCCATTCTAGAGGTGATTCCAGCATTTAATGTCATGACAGTAAGCAATTTCAAGATATTAATTACAGTATGAAAAAATATTAAACATTGATTTTCTGTCCCGGTTCTGCATCATATTCCACTCACCATCCTCAGCATACTTTGTGATTCTGTCACAGAGAAGTTCGTTTTACAGTTCCCAACATCTCTGATGATTACATGCAGTGGTGCAATAATTGCCTTTTATGCCATTACTAATAATTCTGCCAAGAATTTCATCCACCCTTCATCCATCTTACATGATACTAATACTGCTTCTAGGAATAATTCTATGAGCCCCCTCATGTAGACACTATTCCATAGGTCCCTGAATATACTTTTATTGCATGAACATGAAATGACTCTATGTCTTGTCGCATCTACTCAGCCCTGAATGAAAGGAGAGCAGAAAATAAAACCTACTCATTAGGGGCATGCTATATCATCATCCTGTTGAGACTGGGGATAGTTTAGTACCAGGCTTTCCACATAAACTAAATATCCTTTCAAAAAAGATGGAAAGTGGATACTCATAATACCATGTGTTAAATTCCAAGTTAGACGAAAACTTAAGTTACTGTGCTAGAGTCAATAATGGGTTT
>NC_135337.1:102649084-102650739 GCF_023851605.1 Tamandua tetradactyla | reverse complement strand
CCTAGAGATAATTTTGCCGACATGGTCAAAAGCAGTAACTCAAATAAGCTACCTTAGGACAGAGAAATATGTCATTTCAATGGGAAATATTATTGATTTCAAAAATTCAACTCCTAAATGAAAGAAGGAAGAATTTTGACTCTGCATTTCTCCTCCATATTCTTTCCAATTTGTTGTGTTTGGGAGATATATTGTACCAGTGGGGGCTATCTCTGAGGGCACACACTTACCTGTCTCATTGGAAATCTTATTCTCTGAGCAAGGAGTGCAAAGATAGCAATAAGCAGGTTTACTCTCCTGAGAGGATTTCCTGAATCCAGGAGTACACCTCTCACTGCACACAGAGTGGGGAGTCCGAAGAAAATCAGAGATTTGTTAACACTGACTTTAACTAACCCTCTAATTATTAGAATATTTTGGTGACATTGGACCATCAACAAATTTAAATTTTAAATACCTAACTCACATTAATCATAGGCTGTCATGTTTTTTCTTTGATTTGAAATATATAATAATTAGAAATGTATTTGAATAATGGGTTATTTTCCCTTCCATTGGACAGGGTCTAAGAAAATTCTTCAGCTTTAAAGGTGGGTTGTTAAATACCCAGATTTATTGAGGAGATCATTTTCTGAACAGTAAGGGGACAGAAAAACCCCATGAAAACATTTTGGTCATTTGTGTGTAATATAAAGCATGGTGTTTGGATTTTACTCATTTCTGAAAATCCTATGGCCCACTCTATCAACTCATCATATAAAAAATGTTGATCATGTGGCACATCTGAGACAAATTGACCTACTTTCACTTTAAGTGCTAAACCTTCTGGAAAAATTCCAAAATTTGAGAATGTCATAAATGGCATCCAATTTCCTTTCCTCGTCCAAACTCACTAGGTCACCAACAGAATTGTAAAACGATATTTCTCAGAAATGGGTGCAGATAAAAGAGATACATCATTCTGTGAGGAAGTTCATCCCAGCGTTAAAGACAGAAAACCCAAATGTTGAACATCCTTGATGCCCCTGCTTCGTAATGCAACTTTATTATTAGCATCCAATGAAGTAAAACAAATGAAAACATATGAGACCTAAATTTTCTAATGTTTATAATGTATCAGGTAGTTTCAGAATTCCATCCAAAACAAGGGAGAATCCAAAAATCTGTGGATATGGATGCAGACGAATCTTAATGGAAGGATCAAATCTAATCACACTTCCTTAAATTCTTAATTCTCCCAGAGCATCATCTTGCAAATGAAGTTTATCAATACCTGAAGTGGTTGCTAAATTAAATGGGATCATTTATGTAGAGTATCCACTATGGTGCCTGGGTTACATGATCACGTAAAGAACTAGCTCCCTCCTGATTGTTATTTAAGGCTTTCATGGAAGATTTCTAGGTATTTATTCTTGAAATAGCTGTGCAGGATGTTGAGATCCTTACCAACACAAAGCATTGACCTGGGTTCATAACTCATTTTATCCCTGCCATTGACACCTTCTATTTGATGCCTTCCCTACCTAGGACTAGATGTACCTCTTAGACAGTGAAAGAAGTGCATAAACTCCCATTGTTTTGGGGAAAGGCCCCTTAGCTACTTGGCTTTGTGTATATGTGGAACTTCAAGAACACAGTTTTATTAGAAGTTCTGA
>NC_135337.1:102633822-102648984 GCF_023851605.1 Tamandua tetradactyla | reverse complement strand
CTGTTTGTGTGCTCAGATGGAAGCCAGGTGCTATGAGGTATTTCCTACCCCTGGTGAAAATGTGGGAATCCTCTGCCCAATATCCCATGAGAAACTGAATCACGATAATAGACATGTGATATTGGAAAAATATTCTCCACTGCTCTGGTCTTGATATGACTGCAACCCTTGCTGACAGCTTGTTTGCAGCCTTGGAATGACCTGTAATATAAAAGTAAAATGTCAAGTTATCAAACAAGTATACAAAATGCAATTGTTTTCCAATATTGTCAGCATATAATATTAGGAAATAATTAACTTTGTATGGTCATTCAAATTAGTAAAATTGTATATCTCAATGCACAAAACCCCAAATGAAGTCAAAGATATATATAAAGAAAATAAGTAATTAACCTTAGAGACAAATTTTTTTATAAGAAAATGTAATAGTATCACAAAGGTGGTATCAAAGTTCTAATTCTTTCTAAATTACATGAAAAATACAATGCATTTTCATGTATGAGACATATATTGACTCATTACATTAGAGTCTGAATTTTATATGGAGATTCCTCACTACTTAGAATCAGATTTGGAGTAAATATCAGCTTCCTCCTAAAACAAGGTAAGATCTATTGAGGATATTGACATTTCTCTTCCTCTTATTCTGTTAATCTTAATTCTTAGAGACATAGATAACATTTGCCAATTTGACTAATTTTCTGGTCTGTCCATTGAGCTCTTAGGCCATAGAGCAAATAAAAAATCAACCTGTGATCTATACCACTAGAGATTGCTGATCCTAGGTAGGTGGTCTCCACAGGTGTTCTCTCCACCCAGACTCATCATCTGCCTTGGGAAAGAGTCTGTCCATGCCTGAGTTGGTCTTTGTGTCAATCCTGAAGTGAGCCTCAGCCTTTTACGTATAGTGATGACATTGACCACACATTCCTCAGTCATGTCCCAGCAGGCATGAGATACTGCTAAGTGACTGTTGTAGAAGATGATGTATTTAGATGTGACTGTTTGGAATACTGCTTCTTCATCATTTGTACAAATGTAGCCATTCATATAGCCGTATGGGTTGGGGGGGTCTCAAATACAATGTCTCAACACTGAGGGCTGAGGAGATTATGTTCTTGTTTCTAGGGGAATTTCAGAAGTCTCATTCAGAATTTTGCTTTTCTCCACCACTGGTCCTAGCTGCCATAGTACTGTCACTACCTTGGCAGATGATGCATCCCTCAAAATTTTTGATGTGTACTCCAAATGATCAATGCAGCCATAAGAAGCACAGAGTCCATGATCCAGCAACCTTTAGAGATGAAGAAGGAAAATCCCTCCCAGGGAGCTTCATGAAACTGTAAGCCAGGAGAGAAAGCTAGCAGATGATGCCATGTTCACCATGTGTCCTTCTTGCTGAGAGAGAAGCCCTGACTGTGTTTGGTATGTGCCTTTCCAGATGAAAGAGAAACCCGGAACTTCGTCGGCCTTCTTGAACCAAGGTATCTGTTCCTGGATGCCTTAGATTGAACATTTCTATGGATTTGTTGTAATTGGAATGTTTTCTCGGCCTTAGAACTGTAAACTAGCAATTTATTAAATTTTCCTTTTAAAAAAACATTCCGTTTATGGTATATTGCATTCTGGTAGCTAGAAAACTAGAACACAGAACTTATGGGATGTGACAAACGCAGTGCTGACAGGGAAATTTATTGCCCTAAATACCTATATTATAAAAGAAGAAACAACAAAAATTGAGTCTTAACTGCTCATCTGGAGAAACTAGAGAAAGAGCAGCAAACTAACCCTAAAGCAAACAGAAGAAGAATTATAAAAAAGATTAAAGTAGAATTAAATGAATTGGAGAGCAAAAGAACAATAGAAAGAATCAATAAAACCAAAAACTGGTTCTTTGTGAACATCAGTAATACTGATGGATCCCTCACTAGGCTGATAAGGAAAAAAAGAGAGGATATATATAAAATCAGAAAGCAGAGTGGGGTTATTACCACGGACCATGAAGAAATAAAAAAATCACAACAGTATACTATGAACAGCTATATGCCAAAAAACTAGACAACTTAGATGAAATGGATAAATGCCTAGAAACACAAAAACAAGCTACACTGACTCAAGGAGAAATAGATGATCTCAACCAAGCTAATTGCAAGTAAAGAGATTCACTCATTCATCAGAAATCTTCCTACAGATACTAATAGTACTATTTGAGATGGGGCAAGATAGTGGCTTAAGAAGTGTGGAATTTAGTTCCAGGGCAGCTAGTAAATAGCCAGGAATAGTACAGAACAATGATGGGGCTCCATCAGTGACTGGACACACAGTGTACACCAGTCTGGACAAACTGGATCAGCTAAGACGCCACATTGAACTGTAAGTCCCCCCAAGCTACAGAGCCTGGCTTCCCTCCCCAATGAGTGTGGCAGACTGCATCCCTGCGGGAAAAGAAAACAGAATTTACTACCAGCAAGGGCTTAACTCAACCGAGTTCCAATTGTGGAATTAATCACCAGATTCTGACTACTAAAAATCGATCCCAGTACAGATAAACCTGGAATAAGGGCTGAAAGTATTAGGAGTTTTTGCCCCAGCAGAGAAGGGGTGGAGCTGATGGGAAAAAACAAATGAGGTTTTTGAGTCTGATAGCACACAATACTGGAAGACGGCTGTACCCTAAAAAATGGAGGCACATAGAGCCTGGAGATACATAAAGCCATGTACAAACTTATAGAACGTGCAAGCCGCACATGTAAAGTGATACTGACAGTAAGCCTGAAATAATACATGCTCTGGGACCTGGTTTCGTGGGTTTGAATTCCAGGTCTCTCATTTACCAGCAAAAGTAAGTTACTAACATCTTTCCTGTTTTTTCTCATCTTTAAAAAGCAGATAATAGTATTTTCTTCATAGCACTTAGTATAGGTCCTGGCAAAAAGCAAATACTATATAAATATTATATCTATATATACATCATTATTTTATAGTATTTTTATAAGTGCTCCAACTATTGTTTTCTTTGTCAGTTGGTGGATCAATCTACAAAAGGGATTTTATGGAATTTCAGAGAACACATAAATATAGTCATCTTGGTAGGTTTATTATTTATGTTTTCTATTTTAAGTTGAGGATCAAAAGAGGTACTATTCTAACAACCTTTTGTTTCCTTTAAAATGGCAAATGCTTGAGGATGTTTAATTGTTGGTGGAAAAGGAAGATATCCATGTATGCCTAGAACCTAATATATGAGTTTAATAAATATTTGTTGAATGTATGAAAGAATTAAAGTAGAAATGTTAGACTGTTATAGCTAATGTAACTTGAAAGAAATTAGAGTGTACTAAAATTTACTTTAGACTGCATTTCTGTTTCAAACTTATGATATGGTTTGATGTTTAGGTAGTATAAGCTAAGCTATGTGGCTATAGCAAATACATCCTGACATCTAAGTGATTTAATGCAGCAGACAGATATTTCTTCAAAATTCTAGCATGGGTCAGCAGGCTCTTCTCCATGTAGTGACTCATACACTTGGGGAGCTCAAATTTCTGTCTCTGTATTTCACCATATGGCTCCTTTGCTGAAAGGGAGAAAGCTGGACCACTGGGAAGACCTCAAACATAGTTGCGAGCACACTATCAACATCTCTCTTGATGAAACTCAGCCACGTGTCCCAGACAATCTGCAGACAATGCGGGGAAATGTCCTCCCATGTGCCCACGTGCCCAGGAAGGGGAAATGATAGGGAGATTGTATTGCCTTGTGCTTGTCTCACTTGATCCTCATCCTGAGGATCTTTTGCAGTCTTGAAGGAACATTTAGTGCTATTTTACAAGTATCTGTGGTCTACTCCAGTGAGTCTCAACATCTTTTCAAAATGGAGCCATATCTTTCCCCATGGTTTTCTGCACTCTCTACTTTGTACCTAATGACCTATGTATTTTATCTATCTCTTCCCTCAGATAAACTTTATGTTTTATTTGACAACTTATGTATCTGAAGGACAGCCTTTCTTCCCTCAATAAATAAATTTCCAAGATGAAAACCACAAGGTAAGAAGTTGATCAGATAAATAGAAGCCTTTAGCATAAGGTGTATTTTTATAGGCCATTTTATTGCACAGGTGATGCAATCAGAATTTTTCACATATATAAAAACCAGAGTTTGTTTATGGGGAAGGAAGTGGGAATGGAAAGGGCTAGGTAGATTGAGGGGTGTATTACTCGTTAAGCACCAGACCTTTTATTATAGAACTATGAAGTGAATTTATTTATCCCATTTTACAAATGGGGTAACAAACAGTTCAGTGTGACACTATATATTAGAGGATGATTTGTGTTTTACATAAGGATTCTTCCTTTCCCTCCTGGATTCATTTAATCCAACTGTGAGCAAATTACAGCCTATGCACCAAATCTTGACTTCTATTTTTATACAGCTCATGAACTATAAATAGTTTCAATACTTTTAAAGGGTTGGGGAAAACCAAAAGAAATATATTTAATATCATGCAAGAATTATGTGAAACTCAATTTCAGTTTTCATAAATAGTTTTATTAAGCCACAGTCATTTCATTCATTTACATATCATCTGTGGTTGAGTTTTCACTACAATGGCAGAGTGGATTCTGGTGACAGAGACCATGTGGCTTACAAAGCTGAAAATATTTACCATCCGGGCCTTTTGAGGAAAAATTTACTAACACTGCCTTAAATAGCAGGGGACAGGTTATGGAGCCTATTTACATGAAATTTACTTGCAACCACATAACCAGCAGTTTGCAGAGTTAATTAATATGTTACGTCCACCATCAAATGAGGATCAGCCTTCAATTAAAAAACACGTATGTTTGAAACCATGATGTACTAAAAAATATCCACACAGTTGTAAAAATGCATATTAGAAGAACACATCTAAGGAATAAATAAGTATCCCTCTATTACTGGTGTTTACAATTAAATGTAGCCATTGCTTTCATAAATCAAGTATTTTTCATTAATATTTCTTGACCACATTTTTAATTCATACACAGTTTCCCCAAGTCCATCGTGGTTTAAGAAAAGTTTGTGAATATTTACAAAAGATGGTGAGTGAATCCCTGCAGGAAGGACAAAACAATATTCAGAATAGAGGACGGTGAGATTGGTGACCCTCCCTCTTGGTTTTATCAGGACATTGACATTTAAAGCCCTTGCTCAGCTCTTCTTCTTGGGATATCCCTGGTGTCTGCATATCTTATTGACCCACTAAAGGTAATATCCATATTGGTTATGCCTCAGTTTCACCATCACCGGTGTCCTGTAGGAAGGCTACATCTTCATGGTCTTCCATCTGCTCAATTGGCAGGTCATGTGAGCCTCATGCCCTGTTCCTAGCTCTCACAAGTGCTGTCTTTCCTCATTTTTAATGGGCTAATCTCATTTCAGGCCCTTTTTTTTATCCCCCTGGATATTGCTGAGAGAAGAATAGATCTGGAGGGGCAAACTGAAAATATCCAGCATGGTGCTTAATAAATTTTAGTCTACCTCCTCATCCCTTTTGGTTGCCTTCGATTTCAACAAATGGAAAAGTAAACGACCTTTATGCTGAAATTGGTAATTTTTTTTTGTTTCAAGAACCAAAGTGCCTTTTTATATTAGCACATTATTAAATACTGTGTAAAATGCCATTAATAGCAACATGATGTTGAAGATAAAGTAATTCCAAATAAAAGGTATATCACCTTAATGGTTTGGTCCAACAGCCTAGGCAGAATCAAACGGGGCAGGAAGAGACATAACATCTGTGGGATGACAAGGGCCCACCAGAAGACTGTAAGTCAGACTGCCTAAGTCTCTATCCCATGAAACCCGTGTATCTGCCATCATCAAAAATGACCTAACTGAACGGAGCAATAGACACTTCTATAATATTAGTTGGAGACTTCAATACAACACTCTCATCAATGAATAGAACATGTAGGCAGAGGACCAATAGAAAACAGAGATCTTAAATGGTATGATAAATGAACTATGCTTAATGTATATTTACACAACATTGCATCCAACAACAGTAGGATACACATTTTCGCAAGTGCTCATGGACCATTCTCCAGGATAGACTACATGGTGAGAAGTAAAAGGTAGGTTTCAGTATATTTAAGAATATCCAAATTATCCAAGTCACTTCTCCGCTTGACATGACAAGAAGTTGGAACTCAATAAGAGGCCAATGGCTGGAAAATTCACAAATTTATGGAGTCTAAACAACACACTTTTTAACAACCAGTGGGTCAGGGAAGAAATTGCAAGAGGAATCAGTAAATATCCTGGGCAAATGAAAATAGAACATAATATATCAAAACTGAGGCTGCAGCAAAGGTAGTGCTGAGAGGGAGATTTGTTTCCTATATTGCTAAAGAAGAAAGAACAAAAACCGAGGAATTAACTGCTAACCTGGAGGAAGTAGACAAACAGCAAACTCACACCAAAGCAAATGATGGAAAGTAATAACAAAGATTAGGGCAGAAATAATTGAACTTCAGAATAGAGAGAATCAATAAAACTAGAAGTTGGCTTTTTTGAAAAAGTCAATAAAATATGACCTTTAGGTAGGCTGAAAGAGAAAAAAAAGGTGTAGATAAATAACATCAGAACTGAAGGGGGGAGGAGTCAAATACTGACTGCAGAAATCAAGAGGATAATTAGAGGATACTATAAACAACTATATGCTAAAAAACTGGACAGCTCAGATGTACTGAAAGAATGAAAGAAACCCATATCTCACACTTTATACAAAAGTTAACTCAGAATGGATCAAAGACCTAAACATTAGCACTAAGATCATAAAAAGT
Source organism: Tamandua tetradactyla (assembly GCF_023851605.1). Lineage (NCBI taxonomy): Eukaryota > Metazoa > Chordata > Mammalia > Pilosa > Myrmecophagidae > Tamandua > Tamandua tetradactyla. The sequence continues at coordinate 102,642,154 of NC_135337.1, read as the reverse complement.
TTAGAAGAAAATGTAAGGAAATATCTTGAGGATCTTGTGAGAGGTGGTTATTTCCTGATCTTACATCCAAAGTATGAGTAATGAAAGGAAAAAATACATAAATGAGATCTTCTCAAACCTGACCACTTTTTTGCATCAAACAACTTTCTAAGGAAAATAAGAAGGCAGCCTAATCAATGGGAGACAATATTTGAAAACCACATATCAGACAAGAGTTTAATATCCAGAATATATAAAGAGACCCTACGACTTTCACACACACAAAAACAATATATGCAATTAGAAAAATGGGCAGAAGTCTTAGACACACACTTTTTCAAGGAGGAAATGCAGATGGCTAAAAAATTCAAAAAGATGCTCAACTTCAATAGCAACCAACTAAGCAAATGAAAACGAAAACCACAATGAGATATCATCTCACAGCTGCTAGATTGACCATTATCAAAAAACAAAGCAACAAAGAAAGTGGATAAAACTGTGTTGGAATAATTTAATGATGCCCAGAGTAAACAATGATGTTGATTAAATATTCAAGTATAAGTAAATCTTTGCATGAGGGAAACAAATTAATGTCAACATTCCAAGGTGTTGAAAATAGGGTGTTATATGGGGAAAATGCAATCAATGCTTACTGGAGTTTATGATTAAATGTTACATTGTAATATGTTTCCATTGCACGTAACAAAGGCAATAAGCCAAAGCAAAATGTAAATAAGAGGAGGAGTATGGGATTTTTGCAGAGAAATGGAAATGTCCTCATGTAGATTGCGGTGGTGAAGGCCTTGCTATGTGATACCAGGAACAATCGATCATTTTTAACTTAGGTTGAATAGTATGATGTGTGAAAAAACCGTTTGAAAATGAATAGAAAGATACAAGTATGGGAGAAATGTAGAGAGAGAACAGAACCTATTCACTGTTGGTAGGGAAGTAGAGTGGTGCAATCTTTCTGGAGGAAAACATGGTGACTTCCCAGGAGGCTAGAGGAGGGTTTGCCATATGATTCTGCAACCCCATATTTAAGTATGTACTTGGAGAGCAGTAACACGAATGGACATTTGCATACTAGTGTTTATGGTAGCAGAATTGGTGAATTCCAATGGATGGAGGTGACCTAATGGTATGTCTACCGAAGAATGGAAGGTGAAACTGTGGAGTATAAATGCAGTGGACTATTGAGTGATTGCAAGAAGAAATGAAGACCTGGGACATGCAGCTAGGTGTATGAGGCTTGAGGAAAGTAAGTTGAGTGAAATAATCCATAAATAAAAATACAAATATTATAATGCCTCACTAATTTGTGCTAATTATAACTGCAAACTCTGAGAACTGGACTTCCTATTATAAGGATTCCTGAATTGTAAGCTCTTCCTATAGTCAGAACCTATTTGGGAATTGCAAGTGTTATATCTAAAGTCAGAGATGCTGAGTTCTTTGCATGTAATATGAACATTCCATATAATTTCGAGCATGTGTGACTCCTGAGACACAGAGCAGAGCTATATTTCTAAACCTATGCAATTCTGCATTGCCCAATATGGCAACTTTAAAATCCTGAAAAAGTGATCACACTTCAGTTAAAGATATGTATGAAGCTGATCTGGGTAAACTAAGGTAAATCAGAATAAAGGGTAAAGGATGACACTGACTATATTTTTAAACTTCAACATCGATGTGAGACAAAAGAAAGAGATGTTTATTTGGTGCAAAATTTATATTTTGGTAGCACATCATCTAATTGAACTTGTTAGATCAGCTTATTTGAACATCATAATTACATGGAAACATGCACAGGGAGTGAGATTTTGTTGGTTTGTACAGGTTGTTGTGATGCCCCTATACAGCCCAGACAAAGATGGGCAGAAGATGAAAAAGTGTTTGCAAAGTCTCCTTGAGGGATTGAGGGAAAATGTGGAAATGTTAAATTTCCCACCAGGGTAAGATCTGATATTCTCACAAGCATTGAGTACTGCCCATTTGAGTACAGGCCTTTGATCTTGGGGCTTGCCCTTATAAAACTTATTCCTGCAAAGGAGAAGCTAAGCCTATTCAGGGTCATGTCTAAGAGTGACCCACAGAGAACCTTTTTTGTTGCCCAGATGTGTCCTCTCTTTCTAAACCAGCTCTGCAGGTGAACTCACTGTTCTACCTCCTCCAGAAGACATGACTCCCAGGAATTTAAATCTCCCTGGCAACATGGGACAGGACTCCCAGGGATGAGCCTGGCTCATGCATCAAGGGAATGAGAATGTTTTCTTGATCATAAGAGCCAAATAAGTAAGAGAAAATGAAATTTCAGTGGCTGAGATATTTCACATAGAGCTGAGAGATCTTTTTGGAGGTTATTCTTACGCAGTATACAGATGGCACTTTTCAGTTTTTGGTTTATTGAAGCAGTTAGAGGGAAATACGTGAAAATGTTGAACTGTAACCCAGTAGCCTTGATTCTTGAAGGTGATTGAATTACTATCTATCACCTTTTAAATGTGAACGTATAGAGTGAAATCCTTGTGCCTAACACTCCCTTTTCCCAGTGTATGGACAGATGAGTAAGAAAAAAGAAAGACAAAACCAAATAAACAATAGAGGCATATAGGGGATGTTTTAGGTGTCCTCTTTTACTTTATTTTTATTCTTATTCTTATTTCTATTGTTTTTGGAATCATGAAAATGTTCAAAAATCAAATGTAATGAGACATGCATAGCTTCATGATGACACTGTGAACCACTGATTGTACTCTTTAGATGATTATATCTCAATAAAAGAACACTGAAGCAAAAAAGCCTTATAAAGAAGGAAATCTGCTGCAAAAAGTCAGCAAACTGAAGGAAACCACAGAACCTCAGTGAAGGGGAATCATGCAAGGCAGGAATATTTGGGAGAAGCAAAACCATGGAGATGAAGTGATCTTTACCTGTATTTGAAATGACTGAAAACTTTTAAGAATCTAAGGTTAACATCACTTTACATCTATCTTCCAATTATTAATTTAAATGTTAACAATTTTAAATAAAAATTAGCAATTCCATTAACAGTAATAACCAATATCTTCAGCAGTACTTCCTCCAAATGACACTCATTCTTCTAATCTTTTCTGCAGATTTGTGCAAAGTTCTACTTTATTTATTAAGAAATCATCTCGCAGGCCAAAGACAATTCCCTTCATTTCTATGGCTTGGGATCTGAAATTCCAACTGGAATAAATCAGTGCCTTGTGTCTATTATGGATATTCTTTTACTGAGGCTTGATTAACTTCCTACCCACTGTTTGTTAAGGTTCCTTGTCCACTTGAGAAGAATGAGTATTATTTAATAGTCTGATAAATGGTTCCAGATGTGTCCAGTTGCTCAAACATGCTTATCTTGTTTTCAAGTATAATTTATATTTCTTGCATGTGTGGTGTCATTTGATTGAGAAATGTGGAATTTTTCACTATGATGCTTGATTGTATACCTTCTTGTTTATATTTTTGCTTTAATTATTTGAGCTTATACTATGTTCCTATTATGTATAATAATTTCTATAACTTTCTGGTGAGTTAAGCCTTCTATCATTGTGAATTAATGACTTGAAATCTAATGATGCATTTTATTCTTATCCATTTGTCTCATATAACCTGATTTATTTTTATTATCATCTGCCTAGGGTCTCTTATTATGTTACTGTATAATGTGGCTTTCAAGTTTTCCTTTTCTTTTCAAATGCATCTTGTAAACATATTTTACAAGGAAAAAAACATGGCACAGTCTTCATTAAAATGAATTGAATTATCTGAAGAACACAGGGAGGCAGCAACTTGATACTTATTGAAGATGGTATCAAGTTGTCTTGTCCCTGCAAATAAAATATCCCTTTTTGAGTGAAAAAGAACACAAGTGTCAGATGGGTTCTCTAGGAAGTAGATACTAAAATTAAGTTAGAGTGCAAGTGCTTTGTTGGAGTATAACAAGAGGGAAAAATGAAAGAAGGGTGTCCTATTTTGAAACTGTTACGAACCCCCAGAAAATCCATATCATTCTAATCTAATCTTGTTGGTGCAGATCTATTGTGAATGGGACCTGTTGAGTGGGTTGTGTCCCAGGGAGATGTGACTCCCTGATACAAGGTGGGTCCTAATCATTTTACTCGAGTCCACTATGACAAGAATAAAGGCAGACAACATAGAGATAGCTCAGAGCCAACACAGAGATCAGAGAGCTGAAACCAAGGGACAGATAGTTGGAAATGCAGAAGAAAAATTCCCAAGGAGATGCCAGAAGATGACAGAGCTCTTTGAATCCAGAAGCCTGGAGAAAAGGACAGTAGATGTTGCCATGTGCTTTCCCGTGTGATTGAGGAAACGGATACCAGTTGCCTTTCCTCCAGGAATGTATCCACTTATTTAATTTCCAGTAGCTGTAGCAAACTGAAACAGTGGGGTGGTAAGATTAGGCAGGGAGAGCTTCTGACCACAATGTGGAGATAGAATCCTCAAGCTCCACTCCAGCCCACTGAATCAGAAAGTCTGGAGTGAGATTTAGCAATCCCTGTGTGCTTTAAGAAGATTTCCCGGTGATTCTGATGCTTGATGAAGTTTGAGAATCACTGACTTGCAAAAAGCTATCTCAAAGAAATAAACATAAATGCAGAGAAAGTAGTATTAAAATGAAAAATACAAAACACCTGAAGGAGAGAGAAAAAAATTAAAATAATCTAGATTACAAATAAAATTACGTATAAGTAGACTGAGTTTGAAGAAAGAAGGAAGTATAAGCCTATTGAAGCAAGACTTTAGATTCTGTGTTCTTTATTTTTTGAAATTAAGAACGCACTAAAATAGAATTCAAATAAGATACATAGATCCAAACTAGAGGAGAACATTTAACAAGGAAAATTATTGTAAAATTGACAAACCTAGAAATAAAAAAAGAAGAAAAATATGTTTAAAAAGAACTACAGATGATGGTGAAAAAGAATGAATTTGTGAGGCATGCAACTGCATGAATGAACCTTGAGGACAGTATGTTAAGTGAAATAAATAAAAGAGAAACAAAAGTTAGGTATTATAATAGCTTACTATTATAATGTGCAAGTACTGAGAATTGAATTCTAGAGCACAAGTTACTAGGGAAAGGCTTATTGTTCCTACATTCTAAGCTTTTACAGCAGTCACTTCTATCCTTAGGTTGTAACTGCTATTTTTAAATTCTGAGAGGCTGAGCTCTTTGTATATAACCTGGTTGTTACCTGGAATTTCAGGTATCTGTGTGACACCTGAGACTCAAAGCTAGAGTTCTGCAGCTATGAAAGTCAGCATTATCTCATTTAGAGATATGAATGAAGCTGATCTGGGTAGAACTAAAGTAAATAAAATTAAAGGGTAAAGGTGATATTGACCATATTTTAAAATTTCAACTTTGGTGTGAGGCCAAAGGAGGGATGTTTATTTAGTGCAAAATTTGTATTTTCTGAAGCACACTATCTAATTTAACGTGTATGGTTCTTTTTAAAACACCATAATTACCTGGAAACTTGAGTAGGAAGTTGGATCTTTTTGGTTTGTAAGGGGTAGTATCATGCCATGATGCATTCCAGAGTAACCTGGGCAACAGACAAAAAAGTATGTGCAAAGTCCCCTTGAGGAATTGGAGAAAATTGTTGAAATATTATACACCCTCACCTAGGGAAGACCTGATATTCTTGAACTCATTGGGGGCTACCAACTTAATAGGACAACCCCTTGATCTTGGAATTTGTCATTATGAAACTTATTCCTACAAAGCAGAATTTAAGACTACTTATAATTTTGCCTAAGAGTCAGCCCCTGAGAACCTCAAATGTTGTCTCTCTCTATGCCAAAGCTGCATGTAAATCAATGCCTATCCCCTACATGGGACATGTCTCCCAGGGGTATATATATCCTGGGCAGTGTGTATCATGACCTCCAGGGATAAGCCAGGACCTGGCATTGTGGGATTGAGAAAGCCTCTTGACCAGAAGGAGAAAGATAAATGAACCAAAATAAATTTTCAATGGCTGAGAGATTTCCTAGTAACATCCAGAAGTCATTCTGGAGATTATTCCTATGCATTATATAGATATCCGTTTTCAGTTTTTAATGTACCAGAGTAGCTAGAGGGAAATACCAGAAACCATTGAACTTTAATCCAGCAGCCTTGATTCTTGAAGATGATTGTGTATCACTAGACAGCCTTTACAGTGTGACTGTTTGATTGTGAAAACCCTGTGACTGACACTTCCTTTATTCAGGGTATGGACAGTTGAGTTGGAAATAAAGAAAAAAATAAATAAATAATAGGGGGCATAGTGATTATGGAAACTGTAGTTACTCTTTAGAACATTTAATAATGTTCATTTTTTTATTTTTATTCTTATTTTACTGTTTTTGGAGCATTGAAAATGTTCAAAAATCTGTTGTGATGAGTCATGCACAACTATATGATGACACTGTGAACCATTGATTGTATACGTTGGTTGATTATATGGTATGTGAATATAACTCAATAAAATTGTATTTAGAAAAGAACCACAGAGATAAATCCCCACCTATCATTTTGATTGTTTAAATCATTTTTTCAATATTTAGTGCTATTCTATGCACAGGAGATATATGAGATCAACATTGAACATAGATACAATACCAGGAATTTTTTTGATAGTCCATAAAAATGTTACCAAAAATAAAAACACATAAAATATGAAACTATTAATACACTCATACACCTATGTAAAAGGCAAAAATATGTTAGGGAAGAAAATAGTAATTAGGGTTTGAAAAACATTAGCACAAAATTGTAAAATAATTAATGCCACTGAATTTTACATTTAAAAATGGTTAAATAGCAAATCATATATGTTATATAGGTTGATGCAATAAAAATAAGTAAATATATAAATGACATATAAACTATGTGACCAGTAATATCATGTCACATATAAAAGAAAGTTTTTAGAAATACAAGGCAAAATGGACCTAAAACCAGAGTGACAGAATTCAAAATACCCTCTCTGACTTACAAAAAAAATCAATGCATGAATTGTGCATAACTGTTCATTTGATTTCTTATATATTTGTGTACCTCACATATGTACACACACACACACATCTGTCTACATATAAATTTCACACTTTTCCCCTAAGAAGCAAAAACATATTATTGTAAAATTAATCCCCATCATTGTTCACCAAGCAACTTTTACATTTGACTCAATTACTGAATTACAGAAGCCATGTAAAAAAGAAACTTTTTAATCAACCTCAGAAATTCCAATTCAAGGGCTCATCAAATGAACAAATAGATTGGAATTCAGCTTGTTTAGCCACAAAATGTTCTTGTAAAATATCAAAATGTTGCAAAAAAATGAAACAACTTATTAACCAACATTCATACCTGTGAATAATTGTTGGATCAAAAAGGTAACCAAACCAATAATCAGAAATTAGGGACACTTTCATCCAGGAAAGAGTCAGAAAGAGAGAGAAGGAGACAGAAAAAGAGAGAGTGAGAGTATTAGAAAGGGAATGAAAATTTCTAATCTGGGATAAAATATTTGAGGGTTTTAATTCTTGAAGAGTCAGTAAAAATGAGGAATGAATTCATGTGAATGAAACCTCAGTTCATAGAGGGAAATTCAAGGAAAAAAGGTGAAATAAAATGAGTAAGAATTTAGATACTCTTAAAGCACAGTAAGAGTATACAACATATTTAAGTTTAGTTCTAAAGAAACACAATCATGAGACCTGATTTTTTTTCCAAAAAGTCAATAAAATTATATTATCCAGACAATTTGATACAAAAAATAGAGAAAGCAAGCATTAACAACATTATGAAAAGGAAAGAAACAATGAATGAACAGAAGTAATTTTATAATCATCAAAACATTGTGTATAATTGCAAGTATATTACTTTGACAATTTCAGTGAAATCATTATTCTTTTTTTCAGAGGAATATAATTTCACAAATTAAAAGAAATAGCAAAGGATAAAATTATTACAATTATGAAAGAAGGTATAAAGATTATTTTAAGAAATAAAATTCCAAGTAAACAACATGGATAGATTCATGGATCAGTTGTAACCAAAACTTAAAGAGTGTTACTCTAGTGAATACTCTTCCAAAATATAGAAGAAACACCTTAAGTTTGACCAACATCAGAAAGAAAATATGAATGAAGAACCATCTTAGACTATTATCAAATTAGATAACTGTTTACTGTTGGTCCTCACATTCTGCAAGGGTAAATATACATATATGCTCAATGAAGTAGATGAAACAACTGATAAAATTCAACAATTATTTCTAACTGAACATACTAGTTTAGGAGAAGG